>NC_057797.1:517812239-517939054 GCF_018294505.1 Triticum aestivum | reverse complement strand
GCCGGATCTCTCGCCGGAGTTTGCCGGGTAGTTTTTTTTAGACGCCGGTTTTTTTTCCGAAAAACCGTTCGGTTTTCCGACGGTTTTGTTCGTTTTTTTAGTTTTGGCTTTTTTTTAAATAGATCGGTTTTTCCGATTTATTTAAATAGCGAGCGTTCGTTCGTTCGTTCTAGCGAACGTTCGTTGTTTTTCTTTTCTCGGATTAAATCCGCGATTTTTCTGATCGCGATTTCTGATCCAATTTTCATTTTAGTATAACTTTTCGCTCGTTTATTGGAATCAGGCGATTCAAGCGCCTGGAGTTTCGTCTCGAAACCCTCTATCCGTTTAACCAACTTAAACAAGTTTTTGCCACTGTAAAAATTACCCTAGATCCAGAATAGTAAACGAAGCCTGTTTCTTTTGCCGTTTGACTTTTGTTGCTTCGTTTGATTTGATTCTTTTTGCAAACCAGAGTTCTTAAAGTTGAATTTTCTGGTTAGATCTCTTATTTGAGTTTTACCCGTGCATTAGATGAATACTTATTGTATGCTTGTTTGTTTGTCTATGATAGAATACCCGGAGTGCGCCGCCTGTTACTTCGAATCTCTAGGTTTCACGGATCATCAGCAAGGCAAGTAACACTTTGATCATACCTCCTACTACCCAGTTTTATTGCATTAGATCAATCCTCAAACATTGCATGATTAGGATCTAATTAAATTGTGGGATGGGAAGTAGTTGAGGTAGTACCTATTACCTGTTATATTATCAAACCTTTGGGAGTTACTTCTACGTTTGCCTATTATGCCATGCTATGCTAGTAGATGTGGATTGGGTGAGTGATATCCATGACAGATGTGAGTTGTTAAAATTTATGGTTTATTCTAAGGTGGCAACTTAAACACACATCTGGGTGGATTGAGGTACCTGGGTATTCTAGGATTGCCTGTTTTCCTTTATGGACCGCCACCCAGGCCCAAAGGGATCATGAGATTTTTCATACTAGAAACTTCCGTGTGCAGCCACAAGCTATTATGGGCTCTAGCATAGTTGATTAAGTCGTGCGAACTCTTACAGGGTAGACTAGCAGATGTAGGGGAAAGTAGGTGTAACGGTCTATCCATCGTAAGGTGCTAGCGCTTCTGAAAGACTGTGTCTCGGTCATCCGTCTTCTCAAACACCATGTAGTGCGAGAAACCAAACGGAGGCAATCGAGTATTGTGGGGAAAAGTGCGCAAACCTCTGCAGAGTGTATAAACTAATCATGGTTAGCCGTGTCCCCGGTTATGGACATCTTGAGTATCTAGTACTTGGATTATCATGTGAATCTCAACATGTTACTCTAAATTAATTTTGTTGGGTTTTGTTTAATGATGATGGATTGAGAATGCTGTCAACCATTCTCAATGTTTAACAACTACCATGATAGTTAAATAAAATTTATTCCTTTGCAGTAGGGAAAAATTAGCTTTACGCAAAACTATAACCATAGAGCTTTCCACCAGCCAAATATGCATATAGTATAGCTGTTTCATTCCATTATTCTCTATGTGTTACTTTGCCAGCATATTCCATGTGCTGACCCGTTTTCGGGCTGTAACATTAATGTTGCAGACTTTTCAGACGACGATTAAGGAGTTTTAGGTCGTGGTTCTATACTCAGTGATGCTGTTGGAGTTGATGGACTCACTTATCTTCTAAGCCTTCCACTGTTATCGTTATTAGATGGCCTTAAGCCATATTTATTGTAATAAGTTCTCTATTGAGACACTCGATGTAATAAGTGTGTGATTTCTACTCTGTTATAAATCCTTCAAGTACTGTGTGGTGTTAGCATTACTGATCTAGGGATAACACCTGAGCACAGAGATCAGACTATTTGAGGTCTGGTCGCTACAGAGATGGTATCAGAGCACACACTGACTGTAGGACACGACCACTAAGCTAAAGACCTAGATCACTATTCACTCTCTTCTCTTCTGACCTCTTATCTTTTCTACTCTTTAGGATGGCGGATGCAAGGAACAAGTTCACGCAACCGGATGAAGATACACCCTTTGGACGCCACTTGAAGGAAGTCACTAGATACCTGAACATAGGAGTACCAAGCTTCATCGGAACCTACAATGCCACTTTACCTAAAGAAGAGTGCTGGATGATTCTAGTTCAAGTTCCAGGAAGGACGTTCATGCCAGTCACTGAGCCCATAGAGTTTTCTTTTGATGCACTAACTTGGAGTCTAGGGAAGAGCATGGCAGCTCACATCGCCATGGGACGCATTGGAGAAGTCTACCGCAATGATCTCAAGGATACTATCTACCAAATTTGTGGGCGCTGAGATGAGCACTGGGAGATGATCAGCACTAGAAAGGATAGATCAATTGCAGCTTTTATCCAGGAATTAAACCAGCACATTCGACGACAGGAGAACTAGATGTGCGCCGACATGATAGACCTGAAGAAGGCTAGGACAAGAATCAAAGAACTGGAGGAAGAACTCAAGACTACACATGAAGATTATGAAGAAGAAATTGAAGTATTAGTGGATAAGAATGCCGATCTAACAATGAAGATCGGAATATTTATGGGAGGCCCTACACCCGTAGATGAAGACGAAGAACCCAAGGAGATTCGTCCGGAAGACTACATCATCATCGACGACACCGACTCGGACCCATATGATAGCGATGATGACTATATTGATGAAGCCGGAGCAGATATCATGGAGTCTGCAACCGAAGAATATTTCTAGTAGACCACCTCATCAGTAGTAGTAGTCCACCATGTAAATACAGTAGTCCGAGCACTTTTGCGATAGTTAGATCGATTGTATGCCCTTGTTTGATTGAATGAAGTGAATTGTTTGCTTTTGCCTCATGTGCATATGGGTAGTGTTTTCTCTTTAGACCCCCTCTATTCTTAAATCTCATCTTTTCTAAACCCTCAGATGCCTCCGAGACATGACCCCGGATTTACCTTTCCACCGGAGCTCACCCAGTTGATCCAGCAGTAGAACACATTGATGCAGTTGCTAGTCCAGAATCAGAATCAGGGGAACAACAAAAACAACCCACCACCACCACCACCACCTATTGATCACTTAGCCCGTTTTCTTAGGCTAAATCCGCCGGTGTTTTCTAGTAGCACCGAGCCGATAGTAGTAGATGATTGGCTCCGCAAGATAGCAAGGGAGTTGACCACAGCTGGATGCACAGATGCGGAGAAGGTGAAGTTTGCCGCACATCAGCTTGAAGGACCCGCAGCATCATGGTGGGAGAATTTCACATCCACTTTCCCTGTCGACACTGTCACATGGGACCAGTTTCAGCAGGCTTTTCGAACTGCCCATGTTTCAGCAGGAGCTATGGCCATGAAGAAGTGTGAGTTTCGCAACTTGCGCCAAGGAGGACGGACAGTTGGCTAGTATGTGGAGGACTTTAGTAAATTAGCACGTTATGCCCCAGATGACGTTGCTACAGATGCAGCTAAGTAGGAGAAGTTTCTGGAAGGACTGAATGATGAGTTAAGCATGCAGTTGATGGTAGCAACCTTCAACAACTACCAGGAGTTGGTAGACCGAGCTCTTATTATTGAAGGCAAGCAGCAGCAAATTGAGAACCGCAAGAGGAAGTATGGACAAGGGAAGTACAATTCTGGAGCTCAGCAGAAGCCACGATTTACCCCTAGATCGGGAGGACATTTTCAGCATACCCATGGAGGAGGTAGCTCGCACAATCACAACGGCACCAAGAATGGAAATGGCAATGGAGGAAGCAACGACCAGAACCGTACCAACCCATCAACCCCAGCCAAGAAAGACCTGAGCCAAGTCACTTGCTTTAAGTGTCAAAAGACCGGACATTATGCCAATGAATGTCCTCAAGGCCAGAATGGCAATGGAAGCTCTGGGAAGAAGCCGAACCCTTTAAACAGGGGACAGGTGAACCACGTTAACGTGGAGGAGGTTGAAGAGCAGCCGGATGCAGTAATCGGTAAGTTTTTGGTTAAGCCATTTACTGCACTTGTTCTTTTTGATACTGGTGCATCACATTCATACATATCAAGGGGATTTGTGGATAAGTATAACCTGCCCACTAAGGTTCTTAGAACACCTATGCTAGTAAGCTCACTAGGAGCGGAGTATATGGCCAGTCAAGGATGTTTTCAAGTGCCATTGAGTATAGGTAGGCATGTGTTTCCCTCGGATTTAATCATTTTGGAATCACAAGGATTGGATGTAATTCTGGGTATGGATTGGTTGTCGATGTATGGGGGAAACATCGATTGCGCCAGTAAGACAATTTTGCTTACCACCCTAGAAGGGAGAAGGATCAAGTATGTATCCCGACATGTGCCAAAAGGGACTCAAGTAAATTGTTTAACAGGAGTTGTGCAGGAGGAAGTACCAGTGGTAAGGGATTTCCCTGAAGTATTTCCAGAAGAGTTGCCAGGCATGCCACCGGATAGAGATATTGAGTTTTTGATTGAGCTATTGCCAGGCACAGGGCCAATATCAAAGAGACCATACAGGATGCCTGCAAAGGATTTGGTGGAGATTAAGAAGCAGATTAAGGAGTTACTGGATAAAGGTTACATTTGCCCAAGTTCGTCGCCTTGGGGATCACCAGTACTTCTAGTGGAGAAAAAGGATGGATCGTTAAGGATGGTGTTGATTATCGTGGGTTGAATGAAGTAACGATCAAGAACAAGTACCCACTACCAATGATCAATGATCTGTTTGATCGATTGCAAGGAGCTAAAGTGTTTTCCAAGATCGATCTGCGATCAGGATACCACCAGTTGAAGATTTGAGAACAGGATATACCTAAGACAGCTTTTACCACCAGATATGGGCTGTACGAGTATACCGTTATGTCATTTGGTCTGACTAACGCACCTGCCTATTTTATGAACATGATGAACAAAGTGTTTATGTAATTTTTGGATAAGTTCGTTGTAGTGTTCATTGATGATATTCTGGTTTACTCGAAGAATGAAGAGGAACATAAGGAACATTTGCGATTGGTACTTGAGAAGCTCAGAGAACATCCGTTGTATGCCAAGTTCAGCAAATGTGAGTTTTGGTTGAAGGAAGTAGGATTCCTCGGACATGTTATATCCGGAGAAGGTATATCAGTAGATCCCACTAAAGTTGATACCGTGACCAAGTGGGAAGCACCAACCACAGTTGGAGAGATCCGGAGTTTTCTTGGACCCGCAGGATACTACCGGAGATTTATTGAGAATTTCTCCAAAATTGCAAAACCTATGACGGAGTTGTTAAAGAAGGATACCAAGTTCATATGGACTGAGGAGTGTGAGGCTAGTTTCTAGGAGTTGAAGAAACGCTTGGTTACTTCACCAGTGTTGATTTTGCCAGACCAGACCAAGGATTATGAGGTGTATTGCAACGCTTCACGACGAGGACTTGGAGTAGTGCTTATGCAGGAAGGGAGAGTTGTTTCATATGCCTCACGACAACTGAAACCCCACGAATTGAATTATGCCACGCATGATTTGGAGTTAGCAGCCATAGTGCATGAATTGAAAACATGGAGACATTTCCTCATTGGAAATCATTGTGAGGTGTATACGGATCACAAGAGTTTGAAATACATTTTCACGTAGAAGGAGTTAAACCTCATACAAAGGAGATGGTTGGAGCTCATCAAGGATTATGATATGAGATTGAATTACCATCCCGGAAAGGCTAATGTAGTAGTTGACGCATTGAGCCGTAAAAGCCATGTCAATACACTAATGATGGGAGAAATACCAAAGGAGTTAGCCGAGGATCTTCGTGAGCTATGTTTGGAAATAGTTCTGAGAGGCTATGTAGCAGCATTGGAGATTCAGTCAACTTTGATGGATAGAATCAGAGAAGCTCAGAAGACTGACAAGGAGATTGCCTCTATAAAGGAGAAAATGAGCGAAGGAAAGGCTAAAGGATTTCGTGAGGATGAGCACGACACCCTATGGTTTGAAGACCGTGTTTATGTGCCCAATGACCCAGAGATCAGGAGGTTGATTCTGCAAGAGGCACACGATTCACCATATTCGATTCACCCAGGAAATACCAAGATGTATTTGGATTTGAAGGATATTTTCTGGTGGACCGGAATGAAGAAGGATATTACGGAGTACGTAGCAGTATGTGATGTATGTCAGAGAGTGAAGGCAGAGCATCAGAAGCCAGCAGGATTGCTACAACCATTGCCGATACCCGAATGGAAGTGGGATAAGTTAGGCATGGATTTTATCACGGGATTACCCAGGACTCGTTCAGGCTATGACTCGATTTGGGTTGTAGTTGATCGGTTGACGAAAGTAGCTCATTTCATCCCGGTAAAGACCACTTACACCAGTGCTAAGTTGGCAAAGATATACATGACCAGGATTGTATGCTTACATGGAGTTCCGAGGAGTATAGTATCAGATAGGGGAACCCAGTTTACCTCAAAGTTTTGGAATCGGTTGCACGAAACTTTGGGTGCCAGGCTAGAGTTCAGCACAACTTTTCATCCACAGACAGATGGACAGACCGAGAGAGTCAATCAGATTTTGGAGGACATGCTGAGAGCTTGTGTGCTAGATTATGGATCTAGTTGGGACGATAATTTGCCATATGCAAACTTCTCTTACAACAACAACTATCAATCCAGTTTAAAGATGGCCCCTTTCGAAGCCTTGTAGGGAAGGAGGTGCAGGACACCATTGTCGTGGGATGAAGTTGGAGACCGCCAGTTGTTTGGACCTGATTTGATTAAGGAGTCTGAACAGAAGGTGAAATTGATTCGCGATAGGCTCAAGGTAGCTCAATCCAGGCAGAAGAGTTATGCAGATTCAAAACGCAAGGAGACAGTTTACGAAGTCGGAGACAGAGTTTATCTTCGAGTATCCCCACTTCAGGGAATAAAGCGCTTTGGTGTTAAGGAAAAGTTAGCGCCACGATTTGTAGGACCATACCGAGTATTGGAACGTATGGGAGAAGTGGCCTACAAGTTGGAATTGCCCGAAGGATTGTCAGGAGTTCATGATGTGTTCCACGTTTCTCAGTTAAAGAAGTGCCACACGGAGATGGCTGACATACCGCTGAGAGATACGGTACCACTGGAAGCAATTCAGTTGGACAGTGATTTGACCTATGAGGAGAAACCAGTTAAGATTCTCGAGTTTGCCAGCCGAGTCACCCGCAACAAGGTTATCAAGTTTTGTAAGGTTCAGTGGAGCCACCACACGGAGGATGAAGCCACCGGGGAGCGAGAGGAAGATTTGCTCAAGGACCACCCTCACCTATTTTCTAGCCAACCCGAATCTCGAGGGCGAAATTCAATTTGGAATGTTATACATTAGATCATCATTGCATATCATAATTTATTTGCTTTTGGTTTTGATCCTAGAAATTTTACGCAACTCAAGGACCCACGGAGAGAGTTGGGGATTTCGTTATTTTCATATTTGAGTTTTTCTCAAATTTTGAGGATAGGATCATTTGATTTTAATTATTTTATCATCAATTATTTCTATTACAAAAATATGAGAGAGGGAATAAAATGACTTTCCCAAAGATAAAGAAATATTGAGGATTTAATAATAAAATCAAATAAGATTTTATTTCGGAGTTTTTCGTTATTTTATTTGAATTTAGGAAAAATGTGCGTTTTCAAAATTGTATTTAGGCCCCAAATAAATGTTCACCTTGTGCAGCTTGATTTTAGAAGCCCGGGAAAATTTATTTCAGGATTTTTGGAGTCCGTTTAGTATTTATTTTATTTGTTTTTCTGCGCGGAATAATTAAAAAAACGCAACCGACCTACGGGCCGTGTCCGACCTGGACACTAGGCCTGTCCAGGCTTTATAAGCCGGGAGCCCAGCCCGGGGGCCTCCCCAAACCCTAGCCCTAGCCCCGCCGCCGCCTTCTCCGCTGCTGCCGCCGTCGACCGCCACCGACCACCGCGCCGCCGCCGACCGTCGCCGCTGCCGGAGCCCCGCCGCCGCCGCCACATCTCTCGCCGGAGTTTACCGGGTAGTTTTTTTTAGATGCCGTTTTTTTCGAAAAACCATTCGGTTTTCCGACGGTTTTGTTTGTTTTTTAGTTTTGGTTTTTTTAAATAGATCGGTTTTTTCGATTTATTTAAATAGCGAGCGTTCGTTCGTTCGTTCATTCTAGCGAACGTTCGTCGTTTTTCTTTTCTCGGATTAAATCCGCGATTTTTCTGATCGTGATTTCTGATCCGATTTTCGTTTTAGTATAACTTTTCGCTCATTTATCGGAATTAAGCGATTCAAGCGCCTGGAGTTTCGTCTCAAAACCCTCTATCCGTTTAACCAACTTAAACAAGTTTTTGCCACTGTAAAAATTACCCTAGATCCAGAATAGTAAATGGAGCCTGTTTCTTTTGCCATTTGACTTCCGTTGCTTCATTTGATTTGATTCTTTTTGCAAACCAGAGTTCTTAAAGTTGAATTTTCTGGTTAGATCTCTTATTTGAGTTTTACCTGTGCATTAGATGAATATTTATTGTATGCTTGTTTGTTTGTCTGTGATAGAATACCCGGAGTGCGCCGCCTGTTACTTCGAATCTCTAGGTTTCACGGATCATCAGCAAGGCAAGTAACACTTTGATCATACCTCCTACTACCCAGTTTTATTGCATTAGATCAATCCTCAAACATTGCATGATTAGGATCTAATTAAATTGTGGGATGGGAAGTAGTTGAGGTAGTACCTATTACCTGTTATATTATCAAACCTTTGGGAGTTACTTCTACGTTTGCCTATTATGCCATGATATGCTAGTAGACGTGGATTGGGTGAGTGATATCCATGACAGATGTGAGTTGTTAAAATTTATGGTTTATTCTAAGGTGGCAACTTAAACACACATCTGGGTGGATTGAGGTACCTGGGTATTCCAGGATTGCCTATTTTTCTTTATGGACCGCCACCCAGGCCCAAAGGGATCATGAGATTTTTCATACTAGAAACTTCCGTGTGCAGCCACAAGCTATTATGGGCTCTAACATAGTTGATTAAGTCGTGCGAACTCTTACAGGGTAGACTAGCAGATGTAGGGGAAAGTAGGTGTAACGGTCTATCCATCGTAAGGTGCTAGCGCTTCTGAAAGACTGTGTCTCGGTCATCCGTCTTCTCAAACACCATGTAGTGCGAGAAACCAAATGGAGGCGATCGAGTCTTGTGGGGAAAAGTGCACAAACCTCTGCAGAGTGTATAAACTAATCATGGTTAGCCGTGTCCCCGGTTATGGACATATTGAGTATCTAGTACTTGGATTATCATGTGAATCTCAACATGTTACTCTAAATTAATTTTGTTGGGTTTTGTTTAATGATGATGCTTAATTGTGATTGAGAATGCTGTCAACCATTCTCAATGTTTAACAACTACCATGATAGTTAAATAAAATTTATTCCTTTGCAGTAGGGAAAAATTAGCTTTACGCAAAACTGTAACCATAGAGCTTTCCACCAGCCAAATATGCATATAGTATAGCTGTTTCATTCCATTACTCTCTATGTGTTACTTTGCCAGCATATTCCATGTGCTAACCCGTTTTCGGGCTGCAACGTTAATGTTGCAGACTTTTCAGACGACAATTAAGGAGTTTTAGGTCGTGGTTCTATACTCAGTGATGCCGTTGGAGTTGATGGACTCACTTATCTTCTAAGCCTTCCGATGTTATCGTTATTAGATGGCCTTAAGCCATATTTATTGTAATAAGTTCTCTATTGAGACACTCGATGTAATAAGTGTGTGATTGCTACTCTGTTATAAATCCTTCAAGTACTGTGTGGTGTCAGCATTACTGATCCAGGGATGACACCTGAGCACAGAGATCAGACTGTTTGAGGTCTGGTCGCTACACAATATTTGATTCTTCTCTAAAATCTTTTATGTATGATTGGTTATCTATGCATGTCTCTTTGAATTATCAGTTTGGTTTGGCCTACTAGATTGACCTTTCTTGCAATGGGAGAAGTGCTTAGCTTTGGGTTCAATCTTGCGATGTCCTTTCCCAGTGACAGCAGGGGCATCAAGGCACATATTGTATTGTTGCCATCGAGCATAAAACAATGGGGTTTATATCATATTGGTTGAGTTTATCCCTCTACAGCATGTCATCTTGCCTAATGCGTTACTCTGTTCTTATGAACTTAATACTCTAGATGCATGCTGGATAGCGGTCGATGTGTGGAGTAATAGTAGTAGATGCAGAATCGTTTCGGTCTACTTGTCGTGGACGTGATGCCTATATACGTGATCATGCCTAGATATTCGCATAATTATGCACTTTTCTATCAATTGCTCAACAGTAATTTGTTCACCCACCGTAATACTTATGCTATCTTGAGAGAAGCCACTAGTGAAACCTATGGCCCCCGGGTCTATCTTTTATCATAGAAGTTTCCAATCTATTTTATTTTGCAATCTTTACTTTCAATCTATATCATAAAAATACCAAAATATTTATCTTATTATTATCTCTATCGGATCTCACTCTCGTAAGTGACCGTGAAGGGATTGACAACCCCTTTATCGCGTTGGTTGCGAGGTTCTTATTTGTTTGTGCAGGTATGAGGGACTTGCGTGTAGTCTCCTACTGGATTGATACCTTGGTTCTCAAAAGCTGAGGGAAATACTTACGCTACTTTGTTGCATGACCCTTTCCTCTTCAAGGGAAAACCAACGCAATTCTCAAGAGGTAGCACTACCATCATCTTTCAACTTAGCTTTCTCTATGAACGCATTAAAATTCAAAGGAACAGTAGCACAGGCCATTTATCTACAACAACATAGACATGCAAAATACTATCAGGTACTAAGTTCATGATAAATTTAAGTTCAATTAATCATATTACTTAAGAACTCCCACTTAGATAGACATCCCTCTAATCATCTAAGTGATCATGTGATCCATATCAACTAAACCATGTCTGATCATCACGTGAGATGGAGTAGTTTTCAATGGTGAACATCACTATGTTGATCATATCTACTATATGATTCACACTCGACCTTTCGGTCTCAGTGTTCCGAGGCCATATCTGCATATGCTAGGCTCGTCAAGTTTAACCTGAGTATTCTGCTTGTCACACCCGATCATCACATGGTGTCTCGACACGACGAACTGTAGCAACGGTGCATACTCAGGGAGAACACTTGTACCTTGAAATTTAGTGAGAGATCATCTTATAATGCTACCGCCGTACTAAGCAAAATAAGATGCATAAAGGATAAACATCACATGGAATCAATATAATTGATATGATATGGTCATCATCATCTTGTGCCTTTGATCTCCATCTCCAAAGCACCGTCATGATCACCATCGTCACCGGCTTCACACCTTGATCTCCATCGTAGCATCGTTGTCATCTCACCAACTATTACTTCCACGACTATCGCTGCCGCTTAGTGATAAAGTAAAGCAATTACATGGCGATTGCATTTCATACAATAAAGCGACAACCATATGGCTCCTGCCAATTGCCGATAACTGTGTTACAAAACATGATCATCTCATACAACAATTTACATAATCACGTCTTGACCATATCACATCACAACATGCCCTGCAAAAACAAGTTAGACGTCCTCTACTTTGTTGTTGCAAGTTTTACGTGGCTGCTACGGGCTTAGCAAGAACCGTTCTTACATACGCATCAAAAACCACAACGATTTTTCATCAAGTGTGTTGTTTTAACCTTCAACAAGGACCGGGCATAGTCACACTCGATTCAACTGAAGTTGGAGAAATAGACACCCACTAGCCACTTGTGTGCGAAGCACGTCGGTAGAACCAGTCTCATGAACGCGGTCATGTAATGTCAGTCTAGGCCGCTTCATCCAACAATAGCGCCAAATCAAAGTATGACATGCTAGTAAGCAGTATGACTATTATCGCCCGCAACTCTTTGTGTTCTACTCGTGCATATAACATCTACACATAGACCTGGCTCGGATGCCACTGTTGGGGAACGCAGTATTTCAAAATTTTCCTACGATCACGCAAGATCTATCTAGGAGATGCATATCAACGATAGGGGAGAGTGTGTCTACGTACCCTTGTAGACCGAAAGCGGAGGCGTTTAGTAACGCAGTTGATGTAGTCGAACGTCTTTGCTATCCAACCAATCAAGTACCGAACACAGGGCACCTCCGTGATCTGCACACGTTCAGCTCGGTGATGTCCCTCGTACCCTTGATCCAGCTAAGGCCGAGGGTGAGTTCTGTCAGCATAACAGCGTGTTGACGGTGATGATGAAGTTACCGACGTAGGGCTTCGCCTAAGCACTACAACGATATGACCGAGGTGTATATTTGTGGAGGGGGGCACCACACACGGCTAAAAGATCAACTTGTGTGTCTATGGGGTGCCCACTCACCCGTATATAAAGGAGGGGAGGAGGAGAAGGGCCGGCCACAAGGGGCGTGCCCAAGGGGGTTCCTACTCCTAGTAGGAGTAGGTTTCCCCCTTTCCTAGTCCAAGTAGGAGAAGAAGGAAGGAGATGAAGAAGAGAAGGAAAGGGGCCCCAGCCCCTAGCCCTAGTCCAATTCGGTTTGGGCTAGGGGGCGCGCCACCTCCTGTCCTACCTCCTCTCTTCCACCACTGGGCCCAATAACTTCCCAGAGGGGGTTCCGGTAACCCCCGGTGCTCCGAAACTTATCCGAAACGACCGAACCATTCTGGTGTTCGAATGTAACCTTTCAATATATGAATATTTATGTCTTGACCATATCGAGACTCCTCGTCATGTCCGTAATCACATCCGGGACTCTGAACAACCTTCGGTACATCAAATCACATAACTCATAATATATCATCATCGAACGTTAAGCGTGCGGACCCTACGGTTCGAGAACTATGTAGACATGACCGAGACACATCTCCGGTCAATAACCAATAGAGGAACCTGGATGCTCATATTGGTTCCTACATATTCTACGAAGATCTTTGTTTGTCAAACCGCATAACAACATGCGTCGTTCCCTTTGTCATCGGTATGTTACTTGCCCAAGATTCGATCGTCGGTATCATCATACCTAGTTCAATCTTGTTACCGGCAAGTCTCTTTACTCGTTCCGTAATGCATCATCCCATGACTAACTCACTTGCAAGGCTTATTGTGATGTGCATTATCGAGAGGGCCCAGAGATACCTCTCCGATACACAGAGTGACAAATCCTAATCTTGATCTATGCCAACTCAACAAACACCATCGGAGACACCTGTAGAGCATCTTTATAATCACCCAGTTACGTTGTGACATTTGATAGCACACTAAGTGTTCCTCCGGTATTCGGGAGTTGCATAATCTCATAGTCATAGGAACATTTATAAGTCATGAAGAAATCAATAGCAATAAACTAAGCGATCATAGTGCTAAGATAACGGATGGGTATAATCCATCACATCATTCTCTAATGATGTGATCCCGTTCATCAAATGATAACACATGTCCATGGCCAGGAAACTTAACCATCTTTGATTAACGAGCTAGTCAAGTAGAGGCATACTAGAATTATGTAGACATGACCGAGACACGTCTCCGGTCAATAACCAATAGTGGAACCTGGATGCTCATATTGGTTCCTACATATTCTACGAAGATCTTTATCGGTTAAACCGCACAACAACATACGTTGTTTCCTTTGTCATCAGTATGTTACTTGCCCGAGAGTCGATCGTCGGTATCATCTTACCTAGTTCAATCTCGTTACCGGCAAGTCTCTTTACTCATTTCGTAATGCATCATCCCGCAACTATCTCATTAGTCACATTGCTTGCAAGGCTTACAGTGATGTGCATTACCGAGAGGGCCCAGAGATACCTCTCTGATACTCGGAGTGACAAATCCTAATCTCGATCTATGCCAACTCAACAAACACCATCGGAGACACCTGTAGAGCATCTTTATAGTCACCCAGTTATGTTGTGACGTTTGATAGCACACTAAGTGTTCCTCTGGTATTCGGGAGTTGCATGATCTCATAGTCATAGGAACATGTATAACTTATGAAGACAGCAATAACAACAAACTAAACGATCATCGTGCTAAGCTAACGGATGGGTAAAGTCAATCACATAATTCTCTAATGATGTGATCTCGTTAATCAAATGACGACTCATGTCTATGGTTAGGAAACATAACCATCATTGATTCAACGAGCTAGTCAAGTAGAGGCATACTAGTGACATACTGTTTATCTATGTATTCACACATGTACTAAGTTTCCGGTTAATACAATTCTAGCATGAATAATAAACATTTATCATGATATAAGGAAATATAAATAACAACTTTATTATTGCCTCTAGGGCATATTTCCTTCACAAGACCCATCTGTTAGCTTAGCATGTTGATCATTCAGTTTTATTGCTATTTCTTTCGTCATGTCAAATACATATTCCTTCGACTATGAGATTATGCAACTCCCGGATACCGGAGGAATACCTTGTGTGTTATCAAACATCACAACGTAACTGGGTGATTATAAATATGCTCTACAGGTATCTTCGAAGGTGTTTGTTGGGTTGGCATAGATCAAGATTAGGATTTGTCACTCCGAGTATCAAAGAGGTATCTCTGGGCCCTCTCGGTAATGCACATCATAATAAGCCTTGCAAGAAATATGACTAATGAGTTACTTGCGTTATGATGTATTACTGAACGAGTAAAGAGATTTGCCGGTAATGAAATTGAACTAGGTATGAAGATATCGACGATCGAATCTCGGGCAAGTGACATACCGATGACAAAGGGAATAATGTATGTTATCATTATGGTACGACCAATAAAGATCTTCGTAGAATATGTGGGAACCAATATGAGCATCCATGTTCCGATGTTGGTTATTGACTGGAAAGGTGTCTCGGTCATGTCTACATAGTTCTGGAACCCATACGGTCCGCACACTTAACGAGCGATGACGATTTTGTATTGTATGAGTTATGTGATTTGGTGACCGAATGTTGTTCAGAGTCCCGGAAGAATCATGGACACGACGAGGAGTCTCGAAATGGTCGAGAGGTTAATATTCATATATAGGACGATAGTATTCGGACACCGGAAGTGTTCCGGGGGTACCGGGTACGTATCAGGTCACCGGAAGGGGTTCCGGGCAACCCCAGGCAAGCTATATGGGCCTAATGGGCCGAGAGATGGACAGACCAGCCCCTAAGGGGCTGGTACGCCCCCCTATAGGCCGAAATAGGAGGAAAAGGAAAAGAGGGAAGGGAGACAAAAAGGGGAGGATTCAGCCTCCCCCTTTCTTTCCTTCCCCCTCCGATGCATATGGAAGGGGGTGGAGGCCGACTTGGAGGAGGCGCCCAAGTAGGATCTCTCCTACTTGGGGCACCCCTTGCTGCTCCCCTCCCTCTCCCACCTATATATATGTGGGGGCACCGCTAGAACACACAACATCGATTCCTAGCCGTGTGCTGCGCCCCCCTCCACAGTTTACGCCTCCGGTCATATTCACGTAGTGTTTAGGTGAAGCCCTGCGCGGATCACTTCACCATCACTGTCACCACACCATTGTGCAGACGGAACTCTCCCTCGACACTTTGCTGGATCAAGAGTTTGAGGGACGTCATCGAGCTGAACGTGTGCAGAACTCGGAGGTGCCGTACGTTCAGTGCTTGATCTGTTGGAATGAGAAGAAGTTCGACTACATCAACCGCATTGTCAAACGCTTCCGCTTTCGGTCTAAGAGGGTACATGGAAACACTCTCCCCTATCGTTGCTATGCATCTCCTAGATAGATCTTGCATGAGCGTAGGAATTGTTTTGAAATTGCATGTTATGTTCCCCAAGAGTGGCATCCGAGCCAGGTGATCGACATACTGCTTACAACTATGTAGACATGACCGAGAGTTGTGGGTGGTGATCGACATACTGCTCACCACCAATGTATTATTTTGATTCGGCGGTATTGTTAGATGAAGCGACACTATCGGTGTCAAAACAGGCGGATCTCGGGTAGGGGGTCCCGAACTGTGCGTCTAAGGCGGATGGTAACAAGAGGCAGGGGACACAATGTTTTACCCAGGTTCGGGCCCTCTTGATGGAGGTAAAACCCTACGTCCTGCTTGATTTATTCTTGATGATATGAGTATTACAGGAGTAGATCTACCACGAGATCAGAGAGGCTAAACCCTAGAAGCTAGCCTATGGTATGATTGTATGTTGTCCTACGGACTAAAACCCTCCGGTTTATATAGACACTGGAGAGGGTTAGGGTTACACAAGGTCGGTTACAAAGGAGGAGATATCCATATCCGTACTGCCTAGCTTGCCTTCCACGCCAAGTAGAGTCCTATCCGGACATGGGACGAAGTCTTCAATCTTGTATCTTCATAGTCCAATAGTCCGGCTGTCCGGAGACCCCCTAATCCAGGACTCCTCAGTAGCCCCTGAACCAGGCTTCAATGATGATGAGTCCGACGCGCAGTGTTGTCTTCGGCATTGCAAGGCGGGTTCCTCCCCCGAACACATCACAGAAGAGTTTGAATACCAGGATAGTGTCCGACCCTGCAAAATAAATTCCACATACCACCGTAGAGAGAATAATATTTCCACAAATCTTAATCTGCTGAAATGCTTTTGGCAACATGACATCAGGCCATGGCTCGGTGATTATTCGAACCGTTTTTCTTCAACCAGCTCCACACATAACGCGAGGCGGTTTCTTGACACGTCTTGTCAAAGCAGAGATCGTGTTCCCCTAATTACGGGATTCTCATCAATACGATCGTGGGTAACCCAACCGTGCCTAGGACTCCTAGATTTTAGGCAAGTCCCAAACGGCCACTAGGAGGACGCTTGATATTCACCCTCTTTATAAAGGGACAAGGCTTTTACTTTTTTCCCTCCCGTGCTCAATCGAATCCTTTCCCCGCCTCGAGTTCTAACACCCAAAGCCCAGGTCAGGTGCTTTGGACCTTCAATCATGTCCGAATCTAGCCTTCAAGGCTGGTGGATGCCCTCTTGCGTTACAGAAGAGGATATCAAGAAGTTGAGGGAGGCCAGATACCTGACCGCCGAGGTTTCGCATCGGCTGCCTGCCCGAGGGCAGGCCGTCCCTACTCATGAACCCAATGAGAATGTTGTGTTCATCTCCCACTTCCTCCGAGGTCTAGGCCTCACTCTAGATCCCTTCATTAGGGGTTTGATGTTCTATTACGGGCTAGATTTCCACGATCTAGCCCCGTACTCCTTTCTCCACATCTCGGCATTTATTGTCGTTTGTGAGGCCTTCCTCCGCATTACCCCTCACTTCGGCCTATGGCTCAAGACCTTTGACGTGAAGCCGAAGATGGTCGAGGGGCAGCATGTAGCGTGCGGAGGCGCATTAATAAGCAAGATCGCTGGAGCTCCATGGCCAAAGGGTTCCTTTCCAGAGGTGTCCAGATTATGGCAACGGGAGTGGTTTTACATCACAGCTCCCAGAAGTGCCAAGTGGGTGGCTGCCCCTGCTTTCCGCTCGGGCCCTCCACCACAACTGATGTCACGGATTAGCAGAGGGCTGAGCTGGGGTCCAGCCAAGGACGTGCCTATATTGCAGAGCCGCATTCAAGATCTCTTCGAAGGAGATTTCAGTCTGGTTACGGTGGTGCAAGTCATGCTGGTTCGTCGAGTCCAGCCCTGCAAACACCGGCCCCTCTGCATGTGGGAGTTCAACCCAGAAGGACCATGCACTATTCAGAGTTTCCTCGGCCTGACGCATGAGGAGATGTATAAATCATTCTTTGAACCCCAAATAGAGTGTCCGGATACTACCAAGGACGTGGGCCTGAGCAGCAACCGCACCGCTGACCAAGTAAGTAATCCTCTAGCCGAACACACCGTCTTTCATTTATCATGACGTCATTCTGAGAAATCGCTCTTTGACCAGGACTGGCTAACAAAGGCGAAGATGATTCGGTGTTCGGCCCCCCTTCCTGAGGGTTTGGACAATCCGGTACTGGAAAAGATGCTCGAGCTAGCACCTTGCCCGGAGCCCTCAAAGGAAGATAAAGGGGGGGGGTATAATGAGGGCGAAAGCGGGCCCCCATCGCTACAAATTCCAACCGAGGGAATGAGCGCTTCCGTGAAGGAGGATAACCAAGGGGAAGAATCTGACCTTCTCGCTTCGGGGAAGGAAGAGGACTGCCTCTGAAGATCCGAAAACCAAGGCTTCCAAACGAGAGAAGAAGTCTCCACCAGAGGGTCCTGCCTCGGAGGGTGCTTTCGCCGCACAAAGTCCGCGTGGGGATCAGCCCTCTAATGAGCCGTAAGTGATCAAAAAAATACTTAATAGTAAAGATATTCTACCTTACTTCCGAGGAAAGTGACCGAAGCGTTTATCTTGCAGTTCGGATCTTAGCCCTTCTCAACAGAGCTCGTCTTCGGGGGATCTTCTTCCGAGATGATGGAGAGCGAAACGCCTCCCCCGGACTCCCCCGCTCAAGAAGCGGGCGACCTTGAAGTGTCGTCAAGGAGGGCCTCTCTGGATCTGGTGAGGCTAGAAGATAATCCTATGGTCACCCGAAGCCCCCAGTATCCGGCTCTTGAAGAGGGTGAACAAAAGAGTCCGGCGCCGTCTGGTATGCGGTCAGACGCACTGAGGGATCTGCTAAAGCGAGCGACCATCTCAGAAGAACACCATATGTTGATGGGTATGGTGATGGAAAGGATTTCGTCCGCCGAAAGCGGGTTGCATGACGCCTTTATGAGTCTACTGACGGGCTTTGAGGTACGCAAAATGATGTACATTTGTGATAGTACCGCACATTTTTAGGTGTGCCCTGTGTAGATAGTAGCCCCTGAGACTCTGGTTGTCGCCAAGGACGGCGGCAAACAGAGGATCGTAGTCCCAGGTAATAACCATACCGCTTTATGTGCAGGTGGTGGAAGCTCCGGTGGCTAGCTGGACTAATGAGTTTGCCGAACTAAAGCGGCAACTAGATGCGGCAGATGCTGACATCGAGCTTGTTAGCAAGCAGCTTGACGAGGCACAGGGTAAGTAATGTTTTCTGGTGAATGTCACATAGTAAGGGCAGCGTGATGCCAGTATCTTTAATATGTTGTGACTGCAGACGGAGCTGCCATCGTGGAGACCCTTCGGGCGGAGCTTGCCCGAGCCAAAGAACAAACAAGGATTAGTAATGCGGCCGCTTTAAAGGCGGCCGAAGAGTTAAGAGCTGAAAAGGCTACACATTGCGAGAGCAAAGATAAAATGGCCAAGATGGCTATAAAGTTAAAAGACACTGCCGACCGTTGCCAGTTCCTCAAAGAAGAAAACCGGGTGAGGGCGACAGACCTTGAGAAGGTCACAATGGCGACCAAGGACACCCGCTCTGCCATGAGAGCGAAGAAGGAGGAACTGCGTGAAGTCGGGGATATTGCGGCTGGGAAGCCCTTTATGCTGCGAAGGAAGTTCGGAGATCCGCGGTATGCCCCTTTGGATCGGCTGTGGAGTTCGGCAGACGCATATATGGACTTGGCGGCGAGCGCTGTCGATGCGGCCGAATACTTCCGAGATCAAACATATCGTGAAGTGGACAAGCTGTTCTGGTCACAGTTTAACATTCCAGAGCGTCCGCTTCCATTGACTGATCAGCTAGCCGAATGGGCCGAACTCAATAGGTTGTCCGGACTCGCCATGAGGTCTGTCGTGGATCAGCTGTGGCCGGAAAGGCCAAAGCCGAACAACTATTTTAGCCTGGTGCAGCAGTTCCTTGGTGTGGTGCCGCGCATCAATGCGATGAAGAGGTCGGCGTGCATAGAGGGCTCGCGGATGGCCCTTGCCCGTGTCAAAGCATACTGGGCGGAGATGGATGCTACCACTGTTGCGGCGCAGGGTTCGGCCATAGGCCGAGTGGCTGTCGAGCACTATTTTGAAGAAGTTCTTGAGGGTGCTCGTTTGATAGAGGCCCAGTGCTCGAAGAATATTATGTTTGAGTGACATGTATTCCCATTGTAAAAACAATGTTTTTATTAAATTTATCAAGGCTGTATTTATACTTTTGCCCGAAAGTAATATGATGCCTCCTGTGCGGCCGTTTACGTATATATATGTATATCCTGAAAGATTGCAGTCATCGGCTTCAGCCCCCACGCATATAATGCGGTGGTGTTCGCAGAAGACGCGTGTTCACACTTAATGCAACGTCTTGGTCCTATTAAGGAGGTGATAGCGCAGCGAACTAGGCAACCGGACTATAATGCTTTAACACTTTCACTTAGCCAGAGGAGTTTGACAGTGGGGATACTATATAGCCCCTGGTGGCTCTGCACTCACTCGAATTCGGGGTGTGTACATGCCTGGCCGGGAAACGACCCTTTGTTAAGGCGGAGGAATTCTAAGATCCTGATAGGTCATCGAGTGGTTGACCAGTCTCACGCTATATCATGACAGTTAGTTTTCGGCTTTCTCTACTGAGGTGCTCGTCCGAATGAACCAGGGCACAATCGTAGTAGTTCTCCTGGTGCCGCCTTAGCCGATAGAGCGGAACGTAAGGCAGCAAAACACAGGAGCCGGGCAAACCCAACATTTGATCAACGACATGATTCGGAGCTGATGCATATAAGGCCAAACTCATGACGCCGAACACTCCCTAAGGTGTTCGGTCTTTATTGTGGGCCTAAATAGTGCCCTTTGTAAGAAGCCCCTGGTATCCAGGTACGTGCATTATTCTGACGTGGCCACATGCTAAGACGTCAGCATCCTTCTCAATTGTACTGAGAATCCGAGGGATGTGTATCAACAAGAGACAGTAAAAAAGGTTGACGCGGGATCTTAATCTAAAAAGAATCCTTGGAACGGGTCCCTGCTGCACGTCTGCGCCTGTGTCTTCATTATGCCGTATCCTGGACGGGTGTAGCACGATGGTCATCTGTAAAAGAGAGGAACTTAGGTGAAAAGTTATCGTGCAAAAAGGTAGATTTAAGGAAACCATGTTCAATTCAAGATGAGTGAAAATTGCCACTTGTCTGCGCGCGTTGAGCCCCTTGTATTTGTAATAGGGGTGTGGCCACCAAACCTATATGAATTACATATAGCTGTGCCAGACTCGTCTAACCGTGTCCGTGGTCTTGAGGACCTATCGAATGCGTTAGTTGGTGAGGCCGTTTTAGTGTGCGGCTGCCAAGGCCGCCACACTCTCTTCGGCGCGCATGGATCGCTCAATATTTCCATTTACTATAATGATGCCACGTGGACCGGGCATCTTAAGCGTGAGGGAAGCGTAATGCAGTATTACATTAAAGCGAGTGAAAGCTTCGCGTCCAAGTAGTGCTTGATAGCCACTTTGGAATGGCGCAATGTGGAAGGTTAAATTTTCGCTACGGAAGTTATTGGGGAAGCCGAATATAACCTCTAGTAGCAGGGAGCCCGTGCAATGAGCCCCTGGGCCTGGCGTTACTCCTTTAAAGGTAGTATTGCTGTGGCAAATTTTCGTTGGGTCTATCCCTATTTTGCGGACTGTGTCCTGATATATCAGGTTTAGACTGTTGCCACCGTCCATCAGGACTCGTGTGAAGTGGTATCCGTCAATTATTGGATCTAATACCAAGGCAGCCCATCCTGCGCGCCGGATACTTGCCGAGTAATCCTGATGGTCGAAGGTGATCGGTTGAGACGGCCAGTGGCAGAACTCCGCGGTGATAGGCCCTTGGGCATATTTATCTGGGAGTGCCGCTTTGTTTCTCCCCTTTATCACGTGTGACACGTTTACTGTTTTGACTTCTGGTGGAAATTTCTTCTGTTCCCCAGTGCTTTTCTTGCGAGGCTCATCCTCGTCTTCGGTTGGTGTATCCTGCCCCTTGTGTTCGGCGTTGAGCTTGCCGGACTGCTTGAAGACCCAACATTCTCTGTGGGTATGATTTGCAGGTTTATCGGGGGTGCTATGGATCTGACATATTTGGTCCAGAATTTTGTTTAGGCTAGACAATTCATCTCTGGCGCCTTTAGAGGACGGCTTTTGCTGACCTGGCCGAGAGCTTCCGAATCCGGCGTTTACCGCCGTGCTCTTCGGGATGTCTTGTTTATTCCGGCGCTTATTATTTTTGCTTCGTCGTGATTTCACGTTTCCATCTCTAACTTTGGATGTACTTGGGTCGCTGGTGTTGCATCGGGCTAGCCAACTGTCCTTGCCCGCGCAAAAGCGGGTCATGAGGCTTGTTAATGCTGCCATTATTCTCGGCTTTTCTTGGCCGAGGTGTCTGGCAAGCCCTTCGTCTCGGACGCCGTGCTTAAAAGCTGCCAAGGGTTCAGCGTCCGGACAGTCGACTATTTGGTTCTTTTTAGTAAGAAACCTGTTCCAAAGCTTTCGGGCTGACTCTCTGGGCTGTTGAGTTATATGACTCAAATCGTCCGCATCCGGAGGTCGGACATAAGTCCCTTGAAAATTTGCCCGAAAAGCGTCTTCGAGCTCTTCCAAGCTTCCAATGGAGCTTTCGGGGAGGCTTTTAAGCCAGTGCCGAGCTGGCCCTTTGAGCTTGAGGGGTAAGTACTTGATGGCATGGAGATCATCTCCTCGAGCCATATGGATATGAAGGATGTAGTCCTCAATCCAGACCCCAGGGTCTGTTGTTCCGTCGTATGCCTCTATGTTTACGGGTTTGAATCTCGCTGGAAATTCATGGTCCAGCACATCATCAGTGAAACATAGGGGGTGTGCGGCACCCCTGTATTTGGGTGTGCCGTGGTGTTCGGATATTTGTTGTGTTGCATTGCTTGCAAGAGCGTGCTTTCTTGGCCCGTAGATAGATCTGGTTGGGCCATCTCTTTGATGCGAGTCCTCGTGTGGATCACATGCTGGCTTGTGTGCGGCGTCGTGTGCCGCTCTATGTTGGCCGTGAGGTCGTCTATCCGACTGGATGGCTGCTTTGTTTTTTTATTGGGGGGGCTCTAAGGCCTCCTCATCAAATTCGGGCAGTAGCTTTCACTTCAGGTAGCTCTTTGTGTGGCGACTGCCGTCATATTTGTCTGCGGTGTTGAGTACTTTGCTCCATCTGATTCTGAGTGCATCTTCCACAGTCTTCAGCTTCCGCTTCTGCTTTTTCAGGCTACGCGCAGTGGCGACGAGCCTTTTATGGAGGTTCTTCTGCTCCAGGAACTTGTCCGGCGTGAGGTCATCTGGATTGTTATCTTCGCTGGGGACGGGTTGTTGGTTTGATTATCCAAATTGCCTTGTTCGGACGGTTGCTCGATGCCATGTTCGTCGTCCGCCGGCTCGCCCTGCTCTGTGGCTGGGTCTGTATGACCGCTGTTTCTGTTGAGGCGGGGTTTGGAGCGGCGCTTGCGCCGCCGCTTTGACTGCTTTTCGAGGGAACGATCCTTCGCTGCGTCCTGCCGTTCCTCGTCGTCGTTTCCTTTGGGTGTGTCCACCATATATACATTGTGAGATGAGGTGGCTGTCCAGTGCCCTGTAGGCGCTGGTTCCTGTTTATCTCCTACATCGTCGTCCATACCGTCGATGTCTTCGGAGTCGAAGTCGAGCATGTCGGTCAAATCATCGACAGTGGCTATGAAGTGGGTGGTGGGCGGGTGTCGAATTTCTTCGTCGTCCACATCCCAATCCTGCCGGTCATAATCCGGCCAGGACTCTCTTGATAAGGAGAGAGACCTTAGTGAGTTCAGTATGTCGCTGAAGGGCGAGTGCTGAAAGATATCCCCGGCGGTGAACCCCATGATCGGCGACCAATCGGATTCGATTGGCAGAGGCACAGATGGTTCAGAGTCCGGAGGAGAGTCTGGCAATGTGGAGTCACGGGCCTCGCGAAGGATAAGGTTTGTGTTCGGCTCGATCGCCGTCGAGGCTGCGGCCTTCATGGCGGGGTTCAACCACCTGTCCCTGGATGGCGCAGTTGGCTCCGAATTGAAGGTCGGAGCGATTGCAGGTGCGATCTCCTGAACATTGTCCGGCGGCAGAGCTAAAGCATGCCCATCATGACAGTGCGGCGCACTTGGCAAGGGCTCGAATCCGTTGAAGATTAAATCTCCGCGGATGTCGGCCGTGTAGTTTAAACTTCCAAACCTGACCTGATGGCCAGGGGCGTAGCTTTCAATCTGCTCCAGATGGCCAAGCGAATTGGCCCGCAGTGCAAAGCCGCCGAATACGAAGATCTGTCCGGGGAGAAAAGTCTCACCCTGGACCGCATCGCTAACAATGATCGAAGGAGCCATCAAGCCTGATGATGACGACACAGAGGAACTCTCAATGAAAGTACCAATGTCGGTGTCAAAACCGGCGGATCTCGGGTAGGGGGTCCCGAACTGTGCGTCTAAGGCAGATGGTAACAGGAGGCAGGGGACACGATGTTTTACCCAAGTTCGGGCCCTCTTGATGGAGGTAAAACCCTACGTCCTGCTTGATTTATTCTTGATGATATGAGTATTACAAGAGTAGATCTACCACGAGATCAGAAAGGCTAAACCCTAGAAGCTAGCCTATGGTATGATTGTATGTTGTCCTACGGACTAAAACCCTCCGGTTTATATAGACACCGGAGAGGTTTAGGGTTACACAAGGCCGGTTACAAAGGAGGAGATATCCATATCCGTACTGCCTAGCTTGCCTTCCACGCCAAGTAGAGTCCTATCCGGACACGGACAAAGTCTTCAATCTTGTATCTTCATAGTCCAACAGTCCGGCCAAAGGATATAGTCCGGCTGTCCGGAGACCCCCTAATCCAGGACTCCCTCAGTCACAGACCAACCTTACATGACCACGTTCATGAGACCGGTTCCACCGACAGACATGCAACTAGTTTTGCATAAAGGTGGCTGGCGGGCGTCTGTTTCTCCAACTTTAGTTGAATCGAATTTGACTGCGGCCGGTCCTTGTTGAAGGTTAAAACAGCAAACTTGATAAATCACTGTTGTGGTTTTGATGCGTAAGTAAGAACGGTTCTTGCTAGAAGCCCGTAGCAGCCATGTAAAACTTGCAACAATGAAGTAGAGGACGTCTAACTTGTTTTTGCAGGACATGTTGTGATGTGATACGGTCAAGACATGATGTGATATACGTTATTGTATGAGATGATCATGTTCTGTAGAAGTCATTGGCAACTGGCAGGAGCCTTATGGTTGTCTCTTTATTGTATGAAATGCATACGCCATGTAATTGCTTTAGTTTGTCACTATGCGTTAGCGATAGTTGTAGAAGCAATAGTAGGCGAGACGACCATGACGCTTGATACGTCTCCAACGTATCTATAATTTTTGATTGTTTCATGCTGTTATATTATCAATCTTGGATGTTTTACAATCATTTTATTGTCATTTTATATCATTTTTTCGTACTAACCTATTGACATAGTGCCAAGTGCCAGTTGCTGTTTTTCCATGTTTTTTACATCGCAGAAAATCAATATCAAACGGAGTCCAAATGCCACGAAACTTTACGGAGAATTTTTATGCGCCAAAAAGAACCCAACGGGCCCTGGCTACGCCTGGGGGTGCCCCGAGGGAGGCACAACCCACCAAGGCGTGCCAAGAGGCCCAGGCGCGCCCTGGTGGGTTGTGCCCACCTCGGGTGCCCCCGAACTGCCTCTTGGCTCTATAAATACCCCAATATTTCCAGAATCCTAGGGGAGTCGGCGAAATATTCATCCAGCCGCCACAGAGTCTAGAACCACCAGATCCAATCTAGACACCATCTCGGATGGGGTTTGCCACCTCCATTGGTGCCCCTCCGATTATGCGTGAGTAGTTCTTTATAGACCTTCGGGTCCGTAGTTAGTAGCTAGATGGCTTCCTCTCTCTCTCTCTCTTGATTCTCAATACAATGGTCTCTTGGATATCCATATGATGTAACTCTTTTTGCGGTGTGTTTGTTGGGATCGATGAACTTTGAGTTTATGATCAGATATATCTTTTCATATCCATGAAAGTATTTGGGTTTCTTTGATCTCTTTTATACATGATCTCTTATAGCCTCGTATTTCTTCTCTAATATTTGGGTTTTGTTTAGCCAACTTGATCTATTTATCTTGCAATGGGAAGAGGTGCTTTGTAGTGGGTTCGATCTTACGGTGCTTGATCCCAGTGACAGAAAGGGAACCGACACGTATGTATTGTTGCTACTAAGGATAAAACAATGGGGTCTATCTCTACATAGATAGATCTTGTCTACATCATGTCATCGTTCTTATTGCATTACTCCGTTTCTCCATGAACTTAATACACTAGATGCATGCTGGATAGCAGTCGATGTGTGGAGTATGCAGGTAGGAGTCGGTCTACTAATCTTGGACGTGATGCCTATGTAATGATCATTGCCTGGATATCATCATGAGTATTTGATGTTCTATAAATTTCCCAACAGTAATTGTTCACCCACCGCTTTGCTATTTTTCTCGAGAGAAGCCACTAGTGAAATCTACGACCCCCGAGTCTCTTTCGCATATTATTTGCCTTTGCGATCTATTTTTATTTGCTTTTATTTTCAGATCTATTAATCCAAAAACCCAAAAATACTTTTCTGCAATTTATTCTTAGTTATTTATTTGGCGTTCGATCTATCAATCTACTACAAATTTACCTCATGTCTGTTTGCCTATCTTGAGGCGCCGTACCCCAGAAGGGATTGACAACCCCTTTAACACGTCGGGTTGCGAGAAGCTGTTATTTGTGTGCAGGTGCTGTTTACGTTGTCAGGTGCTGTTCAAGCGACATCAAAAGGAATTTCTGGCGCCGTTGCCGGGGAGGATCTTCAACATATACCAGGTTCCTAATAACAAATTTCATCTCCTTGCAATTTACATTATTTGCCATTTGCCTCTCGTTTTCCTCTCCCCCACTTCACACAAATTTGTCGTTTTATTCGCCCCTCTTTTCCGTTCATCGTTTTCTTGCCGGATCTGTTTTTGAGTGCAATCTTGTTGTGTGGTCATCATGACTCAAGAGAACACCAAATTATGTGACTTCTCAAATACCAACACCAATGATTTTATCGGCACTCCACTTGCTCTTCCCGCCACTAGTGCGGAGACTTGTGATATTAATACTGCTTTGCTGAATCTTGTTATGAAAGACCAATTTTCCAGTACTCCTAATGAGGATGTCGCGCCCCATCTTAATACCTTCATGGAATTATGCGATATGGAAAAGAAAAAAAGATGTGGTCAATGATGTGGTCAAGATGAAACTATTTTCATTTTCTTTGTGTGATTCTGCAAAAAATTGGTTTTCTTCTTTGCCTCGCAATTGTATCAATTCTTGGAATAAGTGCAAAGATGATTTTATCACTAAGTATTTTTTGCTCGCAAAAATTATTTCCCTTAGAACCCAGATCAAGAATTCCAAGCAACCTGAGCATGAGCATGTTGCACAATCTTGGGAAAGGATGAAAATGATGCTAAGGAATTGCTCAACTCATGGGTTAAATCTTTGGATGGTCATACAATTATGCTACTGTTATGATTGTGTTTTTATGTTTTAATTAGTGTTTGTGCCAAGTAAAGCCTTTAGGATCTTCTTGGGTGATAGTTGTTTGATCTTGCTGAAAAAACAGAAACTTTTACGCTCACGAAATTAATTTTAGTTTTTTATAAGAGAGTGATAAAATACCCATTCAACTTGGAGTAGATCAATATACAAACTTTTCAGTTCCTCCTAATTTTTCAGAATTTTTGGAGTTACAGAAGTATTCGAAATAGTCAGATTGCTACACACTGTTCTATTTTGACAGATTCTATTTTCTTTGTGTTGGGTGCTTATTTTGATGGCTCTATGGTTTTCTTTGATGAGTTTTTGGCATAGAAAAGTTGGAGTACAGTAGATGTAATGCAAGAAATAAATATGAATTGGTTTGATACATCACTTATAGTAGTGATTATTATTCTTATACTAACGGATCTCACGAAGGTTTTGTTGAGTTTTGTGTGATTGAAGTTTTCAAGTTTTGGGTTATCTTACGATGGATGAAGGAATAAGGAGTAGAAGAGCCTAAGCTTGGGAATGCCCCGGTATCCCAAGCTATTATCCAAAAATGAGCAACCAACTAAGCTTGGGGATGCCCCCGAGTGGCATCCCCTCTTTCTTCTAACAACCATCGGTATTTTACTCGAAACTATATTTTTATTCGTCACATTCTATGTGTTTTGCTTGGAGCATATTGTATGATATGAGTCTTTGCTTGTTTTATTTTGTGTTTTTAGTCTTGATCCCTTGCTGGACACACCTATTTGAGATAGCCAAAATTATGTCATGACTTGTTAGAATTGCTCTCTATGCTTCACTTAAATTTTTTATGAGCTAGGGATTTGCTCTAGTGCTTCACTTATATCTTTTTGAGCGCGGCGTGCTTAGTATTTTTGAAGAAATTATATCTTGCTTCACTTAGATTCATTTGAGAGTTAGAAATTTTTTCAAGAAATTCTCTCTTGCTTCACTTAAATTAATTTGAGAGAAATAAATATTATGCTCATGATCTTCACTTATATTTGTTTGAGCTTGTCAAAAGCAACATATGAAAAATAGTCTCAAAGTGATAGATATCCAAGAAGGATATAATAAAAACTTTCAGGAAGATCATTGGACAAAATAAACTTCATTATTAGTAATAGTTTTGAGATATGATGATGTGATATGTGAGTCATCTTGATGAGTAATTATGCTTTAGTAAGAATATTGGCGTTAAGGTTTGTGATTCCGTATGTAAGCATGAAAGCCAGTAGTTATGTAGTGAAATTATATCCTACTTGTGGTGCATTATTCGATGTTAGTTATTCTTAATGCTCGCTTATGAGATTATTCGTTTCTTGGTTGGTCGCTTCCCAATCTTTTGCAAGCCTTCATTTTGCACTAAGTATGATCACTACTTGTGCATCCAAAAAACTTTAAACCAGTTTTGCCACATGTGTCCACTATATCTACCTATATGCGGTATTCTTTTGCTGTTCTAAGCAAATTTGCATGTGCCATCTCTAATTTTCACAAATAAACTTCGCTTTTGTGTGTTTGTTTCGCCCGCGGAGCGGTGAGCGGTGGCTAATATTTTCCATGCTAGATGTGTTATTCTCAAGATGAGTCTTTATTCACTTGTCATTGCACGAGAGTAAGGCAAAGGTATTAGGGATGCCCAGTCCCGAAATGAAAAAAATGAATTTACTTTATCTTGTCAAATAATAAATTCCTTGGAGAGTGTTGGTATGGAGGGCAACCATGGATACAGCTAGCCATGGAAAGTAAAAGTATGGTGGAAAAAGGAATAAACTTTATTTTCTGTTTGGGAACCGCCTATAATATATCTATGCATGGAAAGTATTGGGAACTCTAAGTTGTTTTCATTGGTGGGATGGATACACCTCCCAAAATGTTTTTATCTCTACGTTTTTCGCTTTGCACTCTAGCACCTCTACAAATCCCTACTTCCCTCTGCGAAGGGCCTATCTTTTACTTTATGCAATTTTTATTTTTGAATTTTGAGTCTCCATCTTCTCTTATAAAAGCACCAACTAGGAGGCAATATGATTGTACTTGAGTATTGGGTGTAGCTAATATGCGAGTGTGTTTCATGAATGGATCAATGGTTGAGCATGATGGGCTAGGGATAGTTTATTTTAGCATTGATATTTTGAAAGACATGGTTGCTTGTTGATATGCTTAAGTATTTAAATTATCATGTCAAAACTAGACTATTGCTTTCAACAATATAAAAGTCCAAATGTCCATGCCATAAAGAAAGAAATATGATATGACATGTTAGGCAACATTCCACATCAAAAATTCGGTTTTTATCACTTCCCTACTCGAGGACGAGTAGGAGTTAAGCTTGGGGATACTGATACATCTCCAACGTATCTATAATTTTTGATTGTTCCATGCTGTTATATTATCAATCTTGGATGTTTTATAATCATTTTATAGTCATTTTATCTCATTTTTGGTACTAACCTATTGACATAGTGCCAAGTGCCAGTTGCTGTTTTTCCATGTTTTTCACACCGCAGAAAATCAATATCAAATGGAGTCCAAATGCCACGAAACTTTACGGAGAATTTTTATGGGCCAAAAGGAACACAACGGGCCCTGGCTGCGCTTGGGGGGGTGCCCTGAGGGAGGCACAACCCACCAGGGCACGCCCAGAGGCCCATGCGCGGCCTGTTGGGTTGTGCCCACCTCGGGTGCCCCCCGGACCGCCTCTTTGCTCTATAAATACCCCAGTATTTCCAGAACCCTAGGGGAGTCGACGAAATATTTATCCAGCCGCCGTAGAGTCCATAAGCACCAGAACCAATCTAGACACCATCTCGGATGGGGTTCACCACCTCCATTGGTGCCCCTCTGATGATGCGTGAGTAGTTCTTTGTAGACCTTCGGGTCCGTAGTGAGTCGACGAAATATTTATCCAGCCGCCGTAGAGTCCATAAGCACCAGAACCAATCTAGACACCATCTTGGATGGGGTTCACCACCTCCATTGGTGCCCCTCTGATGATGCGTGAGTAGTTCTTTGTAGACCTTCGGGTCCGTAGTTAGTAGCTAGATGGCCTCCTCTCTCTCTTGATTCTCAATACAATGGTCTCTTAGAGATCCATATGATGTAACTCTTTTTGCGGTGTGTTTGTTGGGATCGATGAACTTTGAGTTTATGATCAGATCTATCTTTTTATATCCATGAAAGTATTTGAGTTTCTTTGATCTATTTTATGCATGATATTTTATAGCCTCGTATTTATTCTCCGATATTTGGGTTTTGTTTGGCAACTTGATCTATTTATCTTGCAATGGGAAGATGTGCTTTGTAGTGGGTTCGATCTTACGGTGCTTGATCCCAGTGACAGAAAGGGAACCGACGCGTATGTATCGTTGCTACTAAGGATAAATACATCATGTCATCGTTCTTATTGCATTACAGAAAGGGAACCGACACGTATGTATCTTTGCTACTAAGGATAAATAGATCAAGTTGGCCAAACAAAACCCAAATATTGAAGAAGAAACACAAGGCTATAAGAGATCATGCATAAAAGAGATCAAAGAAACTCAAATACTTTCATGGATATAAAAAGATAGATTTGATCATAAACTCAAAGTTCATTGATCCCAACAAACACACCGCAAAAAGAGTTACATCATATGGATCTCCAAGAGACCATTGTATTGAGAATCAAGAGAGAGAGAGAGAGAGAGAGAGAGAGAGAGAGAGAGGAAGCAATCTAGCTACTAACTATGGACCCGAAGGTCTACAAATAACTACTCACACATCATCAGAGGGGCACCAATGGAGGTGGTGAACCCCATCCGAGATGGTGTCTAGATTGGATCTGGTGGTTCTAGACTCTGCGGCGGCTGGATGAATATTTCGTCGACTCCCCTAGGGTTATGGAAATATTGGGGTATTTATAGAGCCAAGAGGCGGTCCGGGGGGCACCCGAGGTGGGAACAACCCACAAGGGCACGCCTGGGCCTCCTAGCACGCCCTGGTGGGTTGTGCCTCCCTTGGGGCACCCCCGAGGCACAGCCAGGGCACGTTGTGTTCCTTTTGGCCCATAAAAATTCTCCGTAAAGTTTTGTAGCATTTGGACTCCGTTTGATATTGATTTTCTGCAATGTAAGAAACATGGAAAAAACATCAACTGGCACTTGGCACTATGTCAATAGGTTAGTACCAAAAAATGATATAAAATGACTATAAAATGATTATAAAACATGCAAGATTGATAATATATCAACATGGTACAATCAAAAATTATAGATACATCGGAGACATATCAACACACTCTCCCCCTCTCGTTGCTATGCATCTCCTAGATAGATCTTGCGTGAGCGTAGGATTTTTTTTGAAATTGCATGCTACATTTCCCAACAAAACCAAGATCTATACCTCTACCATGAGGGGAGGTAAGGAACTTCCATCTAGCTCTGCACTTGATTCTTCTGCTATTTTTAGTAAGCTTGCGACACCTACACATGCTATTGTTTCTGATATGTCGTGTTTTATTCATGATGCCACTTCTGCTATGCATGATGCTTATGATGATACTACTTCTTTGCTTGATAATACTGTGCCAGTAGGTGAATTTATTGATGAACAACTTGCTAGGGCTAGAGAGAATGAAATTACTAAAACTGATGAAATTATTGAAACTGAAGATTACGATTCTCCCCCTAGATATGAATTATCTAAGGTACCTGAGGGTTATATTATGGATGAAGAAACTGCTAGAGACGTTTGTTCTTGCAATGATAAAGATGATCTTAAGAATCTGGTTGCTAAGCTGAAAGAAAAATCTCTGAATGCTAGAATGCAATATGATCCTAAGTTTGGTACTTCACCTATCTTTGTTGCTGATAAGGATTATGAATTCTCTATTGATCCCGAGTTAATTACTTTGGTTGAATCTAATCCTTTCCATGGTTATGAATCTGAAACTGTTGTGGCACATCTTACTAAGTTGAATGATATAGCCACCCTATTTGCTCACGAGATAAAAATTCGCTATTACTATATTCTTAAGTTGTTTCCTCTCTCATTAAAGTGTGATGCTAAGAGTATCTCCACTCGCGCCCCCAACATGCCCCCCAGGGCTCTTTTCTTAGCATCAGCGCCAAAAAATTGGTCCAGTCACGCCCCTAGGGCCTTGTTTATTGCCGGTTTGGGCTGAAATAACAGTCGGCGAACCCGAGCCAAACGCAAGCCCCCGGGGGTCGTCTGGGGGCGCCGGCCGAAGCGAAAAGGCGCGTGGATCCGCTCTGTCGGTGAGAGAAGGCCCTTTTTCCCACCGATCCCCCCCACTTTTTCCCCTCCGCTCCCCTCCATTCCCCCCTTCAGCCCCTCTTCTCCCGCCATTCTCCTCCATCTCCCCTCCATCCGGCCTCCATGTCGCCGAAGAAGTACACGGCCCCTCGCGCATTTACCAATGCTGATGCCACCTAGCTGAAGCAGAGGAAGCCGACGACGCCTTCGTCCAAACCACCGGGCATGTCAAATGCTGACTGGAAGGCAGAGGTTCAGTGCTAGGAGGATGACACCCCCGACCAGCGGAAACAGGCTCAACGCCAAGAAGGCCCAGGGTAGGGCCACGACAGTAGTGGAGCAGGCAGAGGCGTCTCGCGCGAGATGATGAACCCACCCGGCGGGCACGGCCTGCACGCCCCTGGAGCCAGCAGAGCATCGGGGCACCACAACCCTGGGGGCGCTCGCCCTCGCCTGTCCACGGTGCCGTGCATGGAGGGTTCAACCCCAACATCACCTTTTCGCATGGCCACCCCACCCACCGCACACCCTCACCCGTGTTCGTCGGCGTCCAGTACCCCCCATACACCTACTCACCGCTGGCTTACACAGTTTCCCCAATGCCGCCTCTGCGCCGTGGTGCACTGCACTTCTCGCAAGCCTTGTTGTCACATCTCAACAACCCTGATGCGATGGAAGTCGACATGGACGACATCATCACGAGTGGCTCGGCCACCGCCGCCGCCTCCCCCGGGTTCTATGCCCAAGACGACACAATGGACCTCACCGGCGAGATGGATGACGAGCTCGACTATGGCGAGGAGGAGGAGGAGGAGGAGCCGGCGCCTGCTCCGGCGAGGAAAGGGAAAAAGAAGAAGCGAGCGGCCAGGACCGGCGAGCCGCGCGTCAAGTAGGCGTCCAAAGAAGAAGAGTGCCTCGCCGAAGCGTGGAAAACCGTCTGCCTAGACCCGATCACTAGCACGAACCAGAGCGCCGACACGTACTGGGAGCACATCAAGTCGGAGTTTAACGAGCGCAAGTTGGTCAACCCCTACTTCGCCACCATCTACATGAAGCGCGGCTCGAAGGCCATGGCTAACCATTGGGTGCTCATCCAAATGGCGTGCAAAAAATGGCATGGGATCATCGAGGAGGTCGTAGCTCGCCCGGAAAGGGACACCAGCATCGAGGGTCAGGTATGCACAGAAGTTGTTTGCTTGCTCATTTTCCGCCGTGCATCGCCGACACTTGTTCCTCGGCGTAGATGGTCCAAATGTTCACCATGTATCGCTAGGACAGTAGCACCGACCAAGAGTTCAAGTACCTCCATGTCTTCTCCTGGATCAAGAAGTGCGAGAAGTGGGTGGACGTCCGGCGCACCCTCGGCAACGCCAATGAGACGTACAAGCCGGACGCGCCGATGCCGGGCGCGGCCAATGGGCGCCCGGACGGCAACAAACGGGCCAAGTCGGCAAAGGACGTCATGCTGGCTATCGTGCGGCTGCAAGCATCCATCGAGCAGTGCCTCGCCGATGCTAAGACCCATGCCACCCAGAGGGAAGAGAAAACTGAGGCGTGGTGGTCGGAGTTGATGACGAACAACACCGTCAAGCTCGACTGCTCCAGACCAACATCACCGCGAAGAAGAGGAACACCGACCTGCCATTCTTGATGGGGGGGACATGTCAACGATGGACAAGCAGGTCAAGGTGTGGTACCTGGCAGAGAATGGCCTCATCCTGAACCAAATTTCGTCGGCGGCCACGCCAACTCCCTCGCCAACACCGCCGCCAAGCCCGAGCGATGATGCCTCCATGACGCCCAACACAGAAGCCGCACCGACGCTGATCAGCCCGCGCACGCCAACTCCCGCTAGTCCGATGCTGGAGGTCAACGCCGCCGTTTGATGCATTGCCTAGGCGTCCTTCCTTTTGAACGCCAAACTTTTTTTGATCGCCGAATTGTGGCATGTGCTACTTCTTGAGCTTGCGTTGGTTTTCCCTTGAAGAGGAGAGGGTGATGCAACAAAGTAGAGATAAGCATTTCCCTCAGTTTGAGAACCAAGGTAACAATCCAGTAGGAGACAAGACACAAATCACCGAATACCTGCACAAACAATCAAACAACTTGCACCCAACGCGATAAAAGGGGTTGTCAATCCCTTCACGGTTACTAGCAAAAGTGAGATCTGATAGAGGTAGATAAATGATAAAGTAAATATTTTTGGTACTTTTGGTTTATAAATCGGAAAGTAAAATATTGCAAAAAGAGTAGATCGGAAACTAATATTGTAGATCGAAAACTTATAAGATGGAAAATGAACTCGGGGGCCATATGTTTCACTAGAGGCTTCTCTCAAGACAACAAATAATGCAGTGGGTGATAAAATTATTGCCGAGCAATTGATAGAAAAGCGCAAAGTTATGACGATATCTAAGGCAATGATCATGAATATAGGCATCACGTCCGTGTCAAGTAGACCGAAACGATTCTGCATCTACTACTATTACTCCACATATCGACCGCTATCCAGCATGCATCAAGAGTACTAAGTTCATGAAGAATGGAGTAATGCATTAAGTATGATGACATGATGTAGAGGAACTAACTCAAGCAATATGATGAAAACCCCATCTTTTTATCCTCGATGGCAACAATACAATACGTGCCTTGCCGCCCATACTGTCACTCAGAAAGGACACCGCAAGATTGAACCCAAAGCTAAGCACTTCTCCAGTTGCAAGAAAAGCCAATCTAGTTGGCCAAACCAAACCGATAATTCGAAGAGAATTACAAAAATATCAAATCATGCATATAAGAATTCAGAGAAGATTCAAATAATATTCATAGATTAGCTGGTCATAAATCCACAATTCATCGGATCTCGGCAAACACATCACAAAAAAGTATTACATCGAATATATCTCCAAGAACATCGAGGAAAACATGGTATTGGGAATCAAAGAGAGAGAAGAAGCCATCTAGGTACTTGCTATGGACACATAGGTCTGTGGTAAACTACTCACGCTTCATCAGAAGGGCAATAAATTGATGTAGAAGCCCTTCGTGATCGAATCCCCCTCCGGCAGGGTGCCGGAAAAGGTCCCTAGATGCGATCTCATGAGTACAGAAGGATCCGGTGGTGGAAAAGTGTTTTCGTGGATGCCTCTGGTGGTTTGGGGATATTTGGGAATATATGGGCGAAAGAATTGGGTGAGGAGGTGCACGAGGGGCCCACAAGGGTGGGGGCGCGCCCAACCCCCTAGGCGCGCCCTCCTTCCTTGTGGACGCCTCGTGACTCCTCCGACTTCATCTCCAAGTCTCCTGGTTGTCTTCTGGTCCAAGAAAAATCACCGCGAATGTTTTATTCTGTTTGGATTCCGTTTGGTATTCCTTTTCTGCGAAACTCAAAAACAGGGAAAAAACAGGAACTGGCACTGGGCTCTAGGTTAATAGGTTAGTCCCTAAAATAATATAAAATAGCATATTAGTTCATATAAAACATCCAAAACAGATAATATAATAGCACGGAACAATCAAAAATTATAGATACGTTGGAGACGTATCAAGCATTCCCAAGCTAAATTCGTGCTCATCCTCGACTAGGTAAATGATAAAAATAGAATTTTTGATGTGGAATGCTACCTAACATATTTATCCATGTAATTTTCTTTATTGTGGCATGAATGTTCAGATCCGTAATATTCAAAAAAATTTAATATAGACATAAAAACAATAATACTTCAAGCATACTGACAAGGCAATTATGTCTTCTCAAAATAACATGGCCAAATCACTACAAAATCATATAGTCTGCTATGCTCCATCTTAATCACATAAAATATTCAAATCATGCACAACCCCGATGACAAGCCAAGCAATTGTTTCATACTTTTGATGTTCTCAAACTTTTTCAACTTTCACACAATACATGAGAAGGTGGTTGTGGAGAAGACAAAAAGAAGGAGATAGTATCACATCAACTAGGTGTATCAACGGGCTATGGAGATGCCCATCAATAGATATCAATGTGAGTGAGTAGGGATTGCCATGCAATGCATGCACTAGAGCTATAAGTTTATGAAAGCTCAAAAGAAAACTAAGTCGGTGTGCATCCAACTCGCTTGCTCACGAAGACCTAGGGCAATTTGAGGAAGCCCATCATTGGAATATACAAGCTAAGTTCTATAATGAAAAATTCCCACTAGTATATGAAAGTGACATCATAGGAGACTCTCTATCATGAAGATCATGGTGCTACTTTGAAGCACAAGTGTGGTAAAAGGATAGTAACATTGTCCCTTCTCTCTTTTCTCTCATTTTCTTGGCCTCTTTTTTTTCGTCCGGAGTCTCATTCCGACTTGTGGGGGAATCATAGTCTCCATAATCCTTTTCTCACATGGGACAATGCTCTAATAATGAAGATCGTCACACTTTTATTTACTTACAACTCAAGAATTACAACTTGATACTTAGAACAAAATATGACTCTATATGAATGGATCCGGCAGTGTACCGGGATGTGCAATGAATTAAGAGTGACATGTATGAAATAATTATGAACGGTGGCTTTGCCACAAATACGATGTCAACTACATGATCATGCAAAGCAATATGACAATGATGATGCGTGTCAAATAAACGGAACGGTGGAGAGTTGCATGGCAATATATCTCGGAATGGCTATGGAAATGCCATAATAGGTAGGTATGGTGGCTGTTTTGAGGAAGGTATATGGTGGGTGTATGGTACCGGCGAAAGTTGCGCGGCACAAGAGAGGCTAGCAATGGTGGAAGGGTGAGAGTGTGTATAACCCATGGACTCAACATTAGTCATAAAGAACTCACATACTTATTGCAAAAATATATTAGTTATCAAAATGAAGTACTACGCGCATACTCCTAGGTGGATAGATTGGTAGGAAAAGACCATCGCTCGTTCCCGTCCGCCACTCATAAGGAAGACAATCAATAAATAAATCATGCTCCGACTTCATCACATAATGGTTCACCATACGTGCATGCTACGGGAATCACAAACTTTAACACAAGTATTTCTCAAATTCACAATTACTCACTAGCATGACTCTAATATCACCATCTTCATATCTCAAAACAATCATAAGGAATCAAACTTCTCATAGTATTCAATGCACTTATTTGAAAGTATTTATTATATCCCTCTTGGATGCCTATCATATTAGGACTAAATTTATAACCAAAGCAAACTACTATGGTTTTTAAAGACTCTCAAAATAATATAAGTGAAGCATGAGAGTTCAATTATTTCTATAAAATAAAACCACATACGTGCTCTAAAATGATATAAGTGAAGCACTGGAGCAAAATTGCCTAGCTCAAAAGATATAAATGAAGCACATAGAGTATTCTAATAAATCACGATTCACACATGTCCCTCTCAAAATGTGTGTACAGTAAGGATGATTGTGGCAAACTAAAAAGCAAATACTCAAATCATACAAGACGCTCCAAGCAAAACACATATCATGTGGTGAATAAAAATATAGCCTCAAGTAAAGTTACCGATAGACGAAGACGAAAGAGGTAGGATCTTGGTTATCCTTGAATATTACCTTGGGGTGCCTTGGGAATCCCCAAGCTTAGGCTCTTGCCACTCCTTATTCCGTAGTCCATCAAATCCTTACCCAAAACTTGAAAACTTCACAACAAAAAACTCAACAAAAAATCTCGTAAACTCTGTTAGTATAAGAAAATAAATCACCACTTTTGGTACTTTTGTGAACTCACCCCCAATACTACCCATAGAATCATCATAATAAGCAAACACACATAGAAAACAGAATCTGTCAAAAACAGAATAGTATGTAGTAATCTGTAACTCTCGAATACTTCTGTAACTCCAAAAATTCTGAAAAATTAGGACGACCTACTCAATTTGTTTATTAATCTTCTGTAAAAAATCAATATTTTATCACACTTCTGTTAAAAATTAGAATTTTTTTCCTGAGCACAAAAGTTTCTATTTTTCAGCAAGATCAAATCAACTATCACTGTAAGCTATCCCAAAGGTCTTACTTTGCACAAACACTAATTAAAACACAAAACCCACATCTAACCAGAGGCTATATGAATTATTTATCTAAAAAAAGGAAGGAAATATATTGGGTTGTCTCTCAACAAGCGCTTTTCTTTAAAGCGTTTTAGCTAGGCATTGATATTTCAATGATGCTCACATCAAAGATAGCAATGAAACACGAAGAGAGCATCATGAAACATGTGACAAACAAGTTTAAGTCTAACATGCTTCCTATGCATAGGGATTTTATAAGCAAACAAATTAACAAGACAAGCAAAAACTAGCATATGCAAGGAAGGAGAAAGAAACAATAGCAATCTCAACATAACGAGAGGTAATCTAGTGACATGAAAATTTCTACAACCATGTTTTCCTCTCTCATAATAATTACATGTAGGATCATAATCAAATTCAACAATGTAGCTATCATATAAAAATTTATCTTCATGATCCACATGCATGCAAATTTGACACTCTTCCAAAATAGTGGGATTATCATAAAATAAAGTCATGACCTCTCCGAGCCCACTTTTATCAAAAATTTCACGAGATTGAACACTCTCCAAATATGTGGGATCTGAAGTTGACACTCTTCCAAACCCACTTTCAATAATATTGCAAACAATATTATCAATCTCATATTCATCATGGGGCTTAAATAGATTTTCAAGATTATAAGAAGAATCACCCCAATCATGATCATTGCAACAAGTAGTGGAAAAAGCAAAACTGGCATCCCCAAGCTTAGGGTTTTGCATATCACTAACACAATTGAAATTAATAGAATTCATAATAATATAATTTCAATCATGCTTTTCATTCAAGGAGCTATCGTGAATCACTTCATAAATTTCTTCTTTCAACACTTTATCACAATTTTCAGATTCACGAATTTCAAGCAAAACCTAATAAAGATAATCTAGTGCACTCAACTCACTAGCAATTGGTTCATCATAATTGGATCTCTTAAAAATATTAGCAAGTGGATGAGGATCCATAAGCTATTTGCTTCTGATTTTCAATAAACACACAACTATACCGAGCAAACAACCTAACAAACCAAGTAAGACATAACGGCAAATGAAAAGACGAATGGAAGAAGGGCGAAGAAAAAGGAAAAATCTTTTTGCAAATCGTTTTAGAAGTGGGGGAGAGGAAAATGAGAGGCGAATGGCAAATAATGTAATGCAAGAGATGAGAGTTTATGATGGGTACTTGGTGTTGGGGAACGTAGTAATTTCATAAAAATTCCTACGCACACACAGGATCATGGTGATGCATAGCAACGAGAGGGGAGAGTGTGTCCACGTACCCTCGTAGACCGAATGCGGAAGCGTTAGCACAACGCGGTTGATGTAGTCGTACGTCTTCACGATCCGACCGATCCAAGTACTGAACGCACGGCACCTCCGAGTTCTGCACACGTTCAACTCGATGACGCCCCGCGAGCTCCGATCCAGCAAAGTTTCACAGGAGAGTTTCGTCAGCATGATGGCGTGATGATGGTGATGATGTCGCTACCGACGCAGGGCTTCGCCTAAGCACCATTACGATATAACCGAGGTGGAATATGGTGGAGGGGGCACCGCACACGGCCAAGAGATCAATGATCAATTGTTGTGTCTATGGGGTGCCCCTTGCCCCCGTATATAAAGGAGCAAGGAGGAGGAGGCGGCCGGCCAAGGCGGGCGCGCCAAGGGGTGGGGAGTCCTACTCCCACTAGGAGTAGGACTCCTCCTTTTCCTATTAGGAGTAGGAGAGGGGGAAGGAAAGGGAGAGGAGGAGAAGGAAAGAGGGGGCCGACCCCCCTTGCCCTAAACCAATTCGGTTTGGGCCTTGGGGGGCGTGCCCCACACTCCCCTTGCTGCCCTCTATTTCCACTAAGGCCCATGTAGGCCCATTAAGCCCCGCCGGGGGGGAGGAGGGTCCGGTAACCCCCGGTACTTCGATATATGTCCGAAACCTTCCGGAACCTTTCCGGTGTCCGAACATAGTCGTCCAATATATCAATCTTTACGTCTCGACCATTTCGAGACTCCTCATCATGTCCATGATCCCATCTGGGACTCCTAACTACCTTCGGTACATCAAAACACAAAACTCATAATACCGATCATCACCGAACTTTAAGCATGCGGAACCTACGTGTTCGAGAACTATGTAGACATGACCCAGACACGTCTCCGGTCAATAACCAATAGCAGAACTTGGATTCTCATATTGGCTCCCACATATTCTACGAAGATCTTTATCGGTCAAACCGCATAACAACATACGTTGTTCCCTTTGTCATCGGTATGTTACTTGCCCGAGATTCGATCGTCGGTATCTCAATACCTAGTTCAATCTCGTTACCGGCAAGTCTCTTTACTCGTTCCATAATACATCATCCCGCAACTAACTCATTAATTACAATGCTTGCAAGGCTTATAGTGATGTGCATTACCGAGTGGGCCCAGAGATACCTCTCCGACAATCGGAGTGACAAATCCTAATCTCAAAATACGCCAACTCAACAAGTACCTTCGGAGACACCTGTAGAGCACCTTTATAATCACCCAGTTACGTTGTGACGTTTGGTAGCACACAAAGTGTTCCTCCGGTAAACGGGAGTTGCATAATCTCATAGTCATAGGAACGTGTATAAGTCATGAAGAAAGCAATAGCAACATACTAAACGATCAAGTGCTAAGCTAACGGAATGGTTCAAGTAAATCACATCATTCTCATAATGATGTGATCCCGTTAATAAAATGACAACTCATGTCTATGGCTAGGAAACATAACCATTTTTGATCAACAAGCTAGTCAAGTAGAGGCATACTAGTGACACTTTGTTTGTCTATGTATTCACACATGTATTATGTTTCCGGTTAATACAATTCTAGCATGAATAATAAACATTTATAATGATATAAGGAAATAAATAATAAATTTATTATTTCCTCTAGGGCATATTTCCTTCAGTCTCCCACTTACACTAGAGTCAATAATCTAGTTCACATTGCCATGTGATTTAACACCAATAGTTCACATCACCATGTGATTAACACCCACAGTTCACATCGTCATGTGACCAACACCCAAAGGGTTTCTAGAGTCAATAATCTAGTTCACATCACTATGTGATTAACACCCAAAGAGTACTAAGGTGTGATCATGTTTTGCTTATGAGAGAAGTTTAGTCTACGGGTCTGCCACATTCAGATCCGTATGTATTTTGCAAATTTCTATGCCAACAATGCTCTGCACGGAGCTACTCTAGCTAATTGCTCCCACTTTCAAAATGTATCCAAATTGAGACTTAGAGTCATCTGGATCAGTGTCAAAACTTGCATCGATGTAACCCTTTACGACGAACCTTTTGTCACCTCCATAATCGAGAAACATATCCTTATTCCACTAAGGATATTTTGACCGCTGTCTAGTGATCTACTCCTAGATCACTATTGTACTCCCTTGCTTAACTCAGTGTAGGGTATACAATAGATATGGTACACAACATGGCATACTTTATAGAAACTATGGCTGAGGCATAGGGAATGACTTTCATTCTCTTTCTATCTTCTGCCATGGTCGGGCTTTGAGTCTTACTCAATTTCACACCTTGTAACACTGGTAATAACTCTTTCTTTGACTGTTCCATTTTGAACTACTTCAAAATCTTGTCAAGGTATGTACTCATTGAAAAAACTTATCAAGCGTCTTGATCTATCTCTGTAGATCTTGATGCTCAATATGTAAGTAGCTTCATCGAGGTCTTTATTTGAAAAACTCCTTTCAAATACTCCTTTATGCTTTCCAGAAAATTCTACATTATTTCCGATCAACAATATGTCATTCACATATATTTATCAGAAATGTTGTAGTGCTCCCACTCACTTTCTTGTAAATACAGGCTTCACCACAAGTCTGTATAAAACTATATGCTTTGATCAACTCATCAAAGCATATATTCCAACTCTGAGATGCTCGCACCAGTCCATAGATGGATCACTGGAGCTTGCACATTTTGTTAGCACCTTTAGGATCGACAAAATTTTCTGGTTGCATCATATACAACTCTTCTTTAAGAAATCCATTAAGGAATGTAGTTTTGACATCCATTTGCCAGATTTCATAAAATGTGGCAATTAGCTAACATGATTCAGATAGACTTAGGCATCACTATGAGTGAGAAAATCTCATCGTAGTCAACACCTTGAACTTTGTCAAAACCTTTTTCAACAAGTCTAGCTTTGTAGATAGTAACACTACTATCAGCGTCCATCTTCCTCTTGAAGATCCATTTATTTTCTATGGCTTGCCGATCATCGGGCAAGTCAACCAAAGTCCACACTTTGTTCTCATGCATGGATCCCATCTCAGATTTCATGGCCTCAAGCCATTTCGCGGAATCTGGGCTCATCATCGCTTCCTCATAGTTCGTAGGTTCATCATGGTCGATTAACATGACCTCCAGAACAGGATTATCGTACCACTCTGGTGTGGATCTTACTCTGGTTGACCTATGAGGTTCGGTAGTAACTTGATTTGAAGTTATATGATCATCATCATTAGCTTCTTCACTAATTGGTGTAGGAGTCACAGAAACAGATTTCTGTGATGAACTACTTTCCAATAAGGGAGCAGGTACAGTTACCTCATCAAGTTCTACTTTCCTCCTACTCACTTCTTTCGAGAGAAACTCCTTCTCTAGAAAGGATCATTCTCAGCAACAAATATCTTGCCTTCGGATCTGTGATAGAAGGTGTACCCAACAGTTACTTTTGGGTATCCTATGAAGACGCACTTCTCCGACTTGGGTTTGAGCTTATCAAGATGAAACTTTTTCACATAAGCATCGCAACCCCAAACTTTAAGAAACGACAGCTTAGGTTTCTTGCTAAACCACAGTTCATACGATGTCGTCTCAATGGATTTAGATGGTGCCCTTTTTAATGTGAATGCAGCTATCTCTAATGCATAACCCCAAAACGATAGCGGTAAATCAGTAAGAGACATCATAGATCGCACCATATCTAGTAAAGTACGATTACGACGTTCGGACACACCATTACGCTGTGGTGTTCCAGGTGGCATGAGTTGTGAAACTATTCCGTCTTGTTTCAAATGTAGACCAAGCTCGTAACTCAAATATTGCCCTCCACGATCAGATCATAGAAACTTTATTTTCTTGTTACGATGATTTTCCACTTCACTCTGAAATTCTTTGAACTTTTCAAATGTTTCAGACTTATGTTTCATTAAGTAGATATACCCATATCTGCTCAAATCATCTGTGAAGGTGAGAAAATAACGATACCCGCCGCGAGCCTCAATATTCAATGGACCACATACATCAGTATGTATGATTTCCAACAAATCTGTTGCTCGCTCCATAGTTCCGGAGAACGGCGTTTTAGTCATCTTGCCCATGAGGCATGGTTCGCAAGTACCTAGTGATTCATAATCAAGTGATTCCAAAAGTCCATCAGTATGGAGTTTCTTCATGCGCTTTACACCAATATGACCCAAACGGCAGTGCCACAAATAAGTTGCACTATCATTATCAACTCTGCATCTTTTGGCTTCAACATTATTAATATGTGTATCACTACTCTCGAGATTCAACAAACCATTTTCATTGGGTGTACAACCATAGAAGGTTTTATTCATGTAAATCGAATAACAATTATTCTCTAACTTAAATGAATAACCGTATTGCAATAAACATGATCAAATCATATTCATGCTCAATGCAAACACCAAATAACACTTACTTAGGTTCAACACTAATCCCGAAAGTATAGGGAGTGTGCGATGATGATCATATCATTCTTGGAACTACTTCCAACACACATCGTTACTTCACCCTTAACTAGTCTATGTTCATTCTGCAACTCCTGTTTCAAGTTACTACTCTTAGCAGCTGAACTAGTATCAAATACCGAGGGGTTGCTATAAACACTAGTAAATTACACATCAATAACATGTATATCCAATATACCTTTGTTCACTTTGCCATCCTTCTTATCCGCCAAATACTTGGGGCAGTTCCGCTTCCAGTGACTAGTCCCTTTGCAGTAAAAGCACTTAGTCTCAGGCTTAGGTCCAGACTTGGGCTTCTTCACTTGAGCAGCAACTTGCTTGCCATTCTTCTTGAAGTTCCCCTTCTTCCCTTTGCCCTTTTCTTGAAACTAGTGGTCTTGTTAACCATCAACACTTGATGCTTTTCTTGATTTCTACATTCGTCGATTTCAGCAACATGAAGAGCTTGGGAATCGTTTCCGTTATCCCTTGCATATTATAGTTCATCACGAAGTTCTAGCAACTTGGTGATAGTGACTAGAGAACTCTGTCAATCACTATCTTATCTGGAAGATTAACTCCCACTTGTTCAAGTGATTGTAGTACTCAGACAATCTGAGCACATGCTTACTGGTTCAGTTATTCTCCTCCATATTGTAGGCAAAGTAATGTTAGGGGTCTCATACCTCTCGACACGGGCATGAGTATGAAATACCAATTTCAACTCTTGGAACATCTTATATGCTCCGTGGCGTTCAAAACATTTTTGAAGTCCCGGTTCTAAGCCATAAAGCATGGTGCACTAAACTATCAAGTAGTTATCATAACGAGCTTTTGTCAAAACGTTCAAAATGTCTGCATCTGCTCCTCCAATAGTTCTGTCACCTAGCGGTGCATCAAGGACATAATACTTCTGTGCAGCAATGACGATAATCCTCAGATCATGGAGCTAGTCCGCATCTTTGCTACTAACATCTTTCAACTTATTTTTCTCTATGAACAAATCAAAAATAAAACAGGGGAGCTAAACACGAGCTATTGATCTACAACATAGATATGCTAATACTACCAGGAATAAGTTCATGATAAATTTAAGTTCAATTAATCATATTACTTAAGAACTCACACTTAGATAGACATCCCTCTAATCATCTAAGTGATCACGTGATCCAAATCAACTAAACCATGTCCGATCATCACGTGAGATGGAGTAGTTTCAATGGTGAACATCACTATATTGATCATATCTACTATATGATTCACGCTCGGCCTTTCGGTCTCGGTGTTCCGAGGCCATATCTGCATATGCTAGGCTCGTCAAGTTTAACTCGAGTATTCTGCGTGTGCAAAACTGGCTTGCACTTGTTGTAGATGAACGTAGAGCTTATCACACCCGATCATCACGTGGTGTCTCGGCATGACAAACTTTGGCTATGGTGCATACTCAGGGAGAACACTTTTATCTTGAAATTTAGTGATAGATCATCTTATAATTCTACCATCAATCAAAGCAAACTAAGATGCATAAGGGATAAACATCACATGCAATCAATATAAGTGATATGATATGGCCATCATCATCCTGTGCTTGTGATCTCCATCTCCGAAGCACCGTCATGATCACCATTGTCACCGGCGCGACACCTTGATCTCCATCATAGCATCGTTGTCATCTCGCCAACTATTGCTTCTATGACTATCGCTACCGCTTAGTGATAAACTAAAGCAATTATAGGGCGATTGCATTGCATACAATAAAGCAACAACCATATGGCTCCTGCCAGTTGCCGATAACTCCGTTACAAAACATGATCATCTCATACAATAAATATAGCATCATGTCTTGACCATATCACATCACAACATGCCCTGCAAAAAGAATTTAGACGTCCTCTACTTTGTTGTTGCAAGTTTTACGTGGCTGCTACGGGCTGAGCAAGAACCATTCTTACCTACGCATCAAAACCACAATGATAGTTCGTCAAGTTAGTGCTGTTTTAACCTTCTCAAGGACCGGGCGTAGCCACACTCGGTTCAACTAAAGTTGGAGAAACTGACACCCGCCAGCCACCTATGTGCAAAGCACGTCAGTAGAACCAGTCTCACGTAAGCGTACGCGTAATGTCGGTCCGGGCCACTTCATCCAAAAATACCGGCGAACCAAAGTATGACATGCTGGTAAGCAGTATGACTTGTATCGCCCACAACTCACTTGAGTTATACTCATGCATATAACATCTACGCATAAACCTGGCTCGGATGCCACTGTTGGGGAACGTAGTAATTTCAAAAAAATTCCTACGCACACACAGGATCATGGTTATGCATAACAACGAGAGGGGAGAGTGTGTCCATGTACCCTCGTAGACCGAATGCGGAAGCGTTAGCACAACGTGGTTGATGTAGTCGTACGTCTTCACGATCTAACCGATCCAAGTACCGAACGCACGACACCTCCGAGTTTTGCACACGTTCAACTCGATGACGTCCCACGAGCTCCGAACCAGCAAAGCTTCATAGGAGAGTATCGTCAGCACGACGGCGTGATGATGGTGATGATGTTGCTACTGATGCAGGGCTTCGCCTAAGCACAACTATGATATAACCAAGGTGGAATATGGTGGAGGGGGGCACCGCACACGGCTAAGAGATCAATGATCAATTGGTGTGTCTATGGGGTGCCCCCTTGACCCCATATATAAAGGAGCAAGGAGGAGGAGGAGGCCGGCCAAGGAGGGCGCGCCAAGGGGGGAGTCCTACTCCCACTAGGAGTAGGACTCCTCCTTTTCCTATTAGGAGTAGGAGAGGGGGAAGGAAAGGGAGAGGAGGAAAAGGAAAGAGGGGGCCGCCCCCTTGCCCTAAACCAATTCGGTTTGGGCCTTGGGGGTGCCCCACACTCCCCTTGCTGCCCTCTATTTCCACTAAGGCCCATTTAGGCCCATTAAGCCCCCCCCGGGGGGGGGGGGGGTTCCGGTAACCCCCGGTACTCCGATATATGTCTAAAACCTTTCCGGTGTCCGAACAGAGTCGTCCAATATATCAATCTTTACGTCTCGACCATTTCGAGACTCCTCGTCATGTCCGTGATCACATCCGGGACTCCGAACTACCTTAGGTACATCAAAACACAAAACTCATAATACCGATCGTCACCGAACTTTAAGCATGCGGAACCTACGGGTTCGAGAACTATGCACACATGACCAAGACATGTCTCCGGTCAATAACCAATAGCAGAACCTGGATGCTCATATTGGCTCCCACATATTCTATGAAGATCTTTGCCGGTCAAACCGCATAACAACATACGTTGTTCCCTTTGTCATCGGTATGTTACTTTCCCAAGATTCGATCATCGGTATCTCAATACCTAGTTCAATCTCGTTACTGGCAAGTCTCTTTACTTGTTTTGTGATACATCATCCCCCAACTAACTCATTAGTTACAATGCTTGCAAGGCTTATAGTGATGTGCATTACCGAGTGGGCCCAGAGATACCTCTCTGACAATCGGAGTGACAAATCCTAATCTCGAAATACGCCAACTCAACAAGTACCTTAGGAGACACCTGTAGAGCACCTTTATAATCACCCAGTTATGTTGTGACGTTTGGTAGAACACAAAGTGTTCCTCCGGTAAACGGGAGTTGCATAATCTCTTAGTCATAGGAACGTGTATAAGTCATGAAGAAAGCAATAGCAACATACTAAACGATCAAGTGCTAAGCTAACGGAATGGGTCAAGTCAATCACATCATTCTCCTAATGATGTGATCCCGTTAATCAAATGACAACTCATGTCTATGGCTAGGAAACATAACCATCTTTGATCAACGAGCTAGTCAAGTAGAGGCATACTAGTGACACTTTGTTTGTCTATGTATTCACACATGTATTATGTTTCCGGTTAATACAATTCTAGCATGAATAATAAACATTTATCATGATATAAGGAAATAAATAATAACTTTATTATTGCCTCTAGGGCATATTTCCTTCACTTGGTGTGTCTTGACTTGGCGTAGATCTCCCTAGCAACGACGCCAGAAATTCTTCCTGCTACTTCTTGAGCTTGCGTTGGTTTTCGCTTGAAGAGGAAAGGGTGATGCAGCAAATTAGAGATAAGTATTTCCCCCAGTTTCAGAACTAAGGTATCAATCTAGTAGGAGACAACGCACAAATCACCAAATACCAGCACAAACAATCAAACAACTTGCACCCAATGCGATAAAGGGGTTGTCAATCCCTTCACAGTTACTTGCAAAAGTCAGATCTAATATAAACGATAAAGTAAATATTTTTGGTATTTTTGGTTTATAGATCGGAACGTAAAAGATTGCAAAAAGAGTAGATTGGAAACTAATATTGTAGATCAAAAACTTATAAGATGGAAAATAGACCCGGGGGCCATAGGTTTCACTAGAGGCTTCTCTCAAGATAGCAAATAATATGGTGGGTGAACAAATTATTGCCGAGCAATTTATAGAAAAGCGCAAAGTTATGACGATATATAAGGCAATGATCATGAATATATGCATCTCGTCCATGTCAAGTAGACCGAAACGATTCTGCATCTACTACTATTACTCCACACATCGACCGCTATCCAACATGCATCTAGAGTATTAAGTTCATAAAGAACAGAGTAATGCATTAAGTAAGATGACATGATGTAGAGGAATTAACTCAAGTAATATGATGAAAACCCCATATTTTTAACCTCGGTGGCAACAATAAAATACGTGCCTTGCTGCCCCTACTATCACTGGGAAAGGACACCGCAAGATTGAACCCAAAGCTAAGCACTTCTCCCATTGCAAGAAAAACCAATCTAGTTGGCCAAACCAAACCGATAATTCGAAGAGAATTACAAAGATATCAAATCATGCATATAAGAATTCAGAGAAGATTCAAATAATATTCATAGATAAGCTGATCATAAATCCACAATTCATCGGATCTCGGCAAACACACCGCAAAAAAGTGTTACATCGAATAGATCTCCAAGAACATCGAGGAGAACATGGTATTGAGAATCAAAGGGAGAGATAAGCCATCTAGCTACTAGCTATTGACCCGCATGTCTGTGGTAAACTTCTCACGCTTCATTGAAAGGGCAATAGAGTTGATGTAGAAACCCTCCATGATCAAATCCCCCTCCGATAGGGTGCCGGAAAAGGTCCCTAGATGGGATCTCACAGGTACAGAAGGTTGCGACGGTGGAAAAGTCTTTTCGTGGATGCCACTGGTGGTTTGGGGATATTTGGGAATATATAGGTGAAAGAATTGGGCCAGGAGGTGCATGAGGGGACAAAAAGGGTGGGGGCGCCCTCTGTCCTTGTGGCAGCCTCGTGGCTCCTCTGACTTCATCTCCAAGTCTCCTCGTTGTCTTCTGGTCCAAGAAAGATCATCATGAAGGTTTTATTCCGTTTGGACTCCGTTTGGTATTCCTTTTTCACGAAACACAAAAACAGGTAAAAAATAAGAACTAGCACTGGGCTGTAGGTTAATAGGTTAGTCCCCAAAATAATATAAAATAGCATATTAATACATATAAAACATCCAAAATGGATAATATAATTGCATGGAACAATCAAAAATTATAGATACGTTGGAGACGTATCAGGATGGCGATCGCTGAACTGATCATGAGACTTGTGGCGCTGATCGCCGGACTTGCAACATTTTTTTGGGTAGCGGGAATGATAGGTTTGAATTTATGACATCTTGGGGGCGGCACCTGGGGGCGTGGCTGGGAACTAGATCGCCCATGGCCAAAAAAGCGCCAGTCGAAGGGCCAAAATAGCATCAGGCGGTGCACTGGGGGGCCGAACGAGTGGAGATGCTCTAAGATATGGTTTAATTCTCTTGCTCCTGGTTGTCTGCGTTGTCCCAGGATATGATATATTACTTCTCTGAAAAATATTTTCCTGCTCATAAGAAACAAGTTGCTTTACAGGAAATATTTAACTTTGTGCGAATTGAAGAAGAGAGTTTCCAACAAGCTTGGGGGAGGCTTCTCCAATTACTTAATGCTTTGACTGATCATCCTCTCAAGAAAAATGAAATACTTGATATCTTTTATAATGGACTAATCGATGCTTCTAGGGGCCACCTAGATAGTTGTGTTGGTTGTATTTTCAGGGAACAAACTGTTGAGCAAGCTGAAAAACTATTGAATAATATATTGAGTATTGATAATGATTGGACTCTTCCCGAACCACCTCCTAAGCCAACTCCGAAGAAAATAGGTATTCTATTTCTCAGTCCTGAAGATATGCAAGAGGTAAAGAAATCTATGAAAGAAAAAGGTATTAAAGCTGAAGATGTTAAGAATTTGCTGCCTATTGAAGAAATACATGATATTAATGCCCCGAAATAGGTAGTAGAGGTAAATTCTCTCTATATATTTGATGAAGGTGATATTCCTTATAATAAGTCTTCTAGTCAATGCTTGAATGAGTTTGACAATTTTCTTGTTAAAAAAGAAAACTTCAATGCTTATGTTAGTAGACAATTGAAACGCAATGCTTACATGCTTGACCGCTTGGGTGATTATATGAGTAGAATTGTTAATGATATTAAGTTTATTAGTAAACATGCTTCTTTGGTAAAAACTCAAGTAGAACAAGTACTTAAGGCATAAGATGATTTGCTCAATGAGATGAATAGTAAGAACAATGATAATGTTGTTAGGGTTATGACTAGAAGTGGTAAAATGACCCAGGAACCTTTGTATCTTGAGGGCCATCCTACGAGAATTGAGCTAGATTCTCAGAGTTAATACTGATGCATCTAGTCCTTCTAATGAAAAGAAAAGGAAAACTGATAGGACTCTGCATGCTTCTAGTGAACCTATTATAGACACACCTAAGAATTTCAATGATATTTCTATTTCTGATGCTGAGACACAATCTAGTAATGAGCATGAACATAGTGACAATATTAAAGATGATGTTTAACCTAGCAATGGTAATGATGTAGAGATTGAACATGCTATTGATCTTGATAACCCACAATCAAAGAATAAACGTTATGATAAGAGAGACTTTGTTGCTAGGAAGCATGGTAAAGAAAGAGAACCATGGGTTCAGAAACCCATGCCCTTTCCCCCTAAACCATCCAAGAAAAAGGATGATGAGGATTTTGAGCGCTTTGATGAAATGATTAGACCTATCTTTTTGCGTATGCATTTGACTGATATTCTGAGAATGTCTCCTTATGCTAAGTATATGAAAGATATTGTTAAAAATAAGAGAAAGATATCGGAGGCTAAAAATTCCACCATGCTTGCTAACTATACTTTTAAGGGTGGAATACCAAAGAAACTTGCAGATCTAGGAATACCAACTATACCATTCTCCATTAAAAGAAACTATGTTAAAACTGCTTTAGGTGATTTGGGAGCCGGTGTTAGTGTTATGCCTTTCTCTTTATATAGTAGATTGATTTGAATAAGTTGACACCTACTAAAATCTCTTTGCAAATGTGTAAGGGCATATTTCTCCCTATGTTGTTTTGGTGATTGACGACAATGCATTTACGGACTAATCGTGTGCATTGAGCATTCCATATATCTCATGTCTAGGCACAAGACGATTCGGCCCCCTCGGAGCCTATCGAAGACGGCGGTTTTCTATGTTTCTTTTTGGTGGATTTAACTCATAGGAAAGCCGTAGAGTGGAATCAACACGTACACATCTGTTCCTTTGCAACACCTTTCCTTTGTTTCTTTGGAGCACCGATCGTTTACCCTTGTCTCTGTGAAATGAAGGCTTTCGAATGCTTGAGTGTCTGCGGCATGCGGTAGTACTGCAGGGCCTTGTGGTAGTACTGCTCAAGGGCGCGGTAGCACTGTAGGGTCTAGCAGTAGTACCGCTCCAGGTGAGCGGTAGTACCACTCGCTCCGGCCCTGACACTGGCGCTTGTGGAAGTAGGCACGAAAGTAATTTTTTACTTCCGCCCCCACGCGGTAGTACCGCTCCCTGCCAGCGGTAGTACCGTGCCAGATTTTTGCACAGTCCTCAAATCAGAGGAAGTAGCCACGGACATAATTTATTTAGTCCATGCCTTTCCAGCCTAGTTGAGCCCAGCCTTGCGGTAGTACCGCAAGGGCGCGGGGTAGTACCGCTACGGCGGTTCTACCACTCGTTTCTATAAGAAACAGGGCCTCGCCTAGTCTCTGCCGCTCTAGTGGTAGTACCGCACATGCAAGCGGCAGTACCGCAACTCCTTGCGGTAGTACCACGAGTGTGTGCGGTATTACCGTGTGTCACGGTCTGAATGAGTGGGTAACGGTTGGATCTTTTCCCCCACTATATAAAGGGGGTCTTCTTCCCCAAGAAGACCACCTCTTCCCTCCCCAAGCTCCATTGTTGCTCAAAGCTCCATTTTCGCCCGATCTCTCTCCCCAGCCAATCAAACTTGTTGATTTTCTAGGGATTGGTTGAGAAGTCCCCGATCTACACTTGAAAGTGCAACTATCCCTGGGTTGTTTTGGTAATTCCTAACAACATATAGCTCATTGAGCTAATGCTAGTTGAAGATAAATATTTCAGGAAAAGCTCAATGATTGGCATGGAATGGATTAGAAAGTGGACCCCTCAAAATGCTAAGGACAAAAGGATTGGCTCAAGCTCAAAGCACAAGACTCTACATTTCATTTTTAGTGATCCAAGATCACATTGAGTCCATAGGAAAAAGCCAATACTATTAAGAGGGGATGATGTGTTGCTTAATGAGGTTCTTGCTCAAAGTGCTTAGTGATATGCTCCACAACCCTCAACCACTTTCTCATATCCAAATATATCCCAAACCAAAAGTCAAACTCGGCCCCACCGATTTGATCTATCCGGCGCCACCGAGTTCACTTGACATAGCCACTACCACAAACCCTTGTCTTTTCGGTCCTACCGATAGGGATCTCGGTCTCACTGAGATGGGATTGTAACCTCTCTGTTTCCCTTTGTAACGTTTCGGTCCAACCGAGATGAGTGATCGATCCTACCGAGATTGCAATGCAAACTCTCTGTTTCCCTTTCGTAACATTTTGGTCCTACCGAGAGAGTGAATCGGTCCCACCGAGATTGCCTAACCAACTCTCTGGTTAGTCTATTACCAAAATCGGTCTCACCGAGATTACGTCATGCCCTAACCCTAATGATATTGGTCCCACTGAAAACCCTAACGGTCACATTATGAACTAAATCGGTCTGACCGAGTTGTATGATTCGGTCCCACTGAGGGAGTCCTGGATTAGGGGGTGTCCAGATAGCCGGACTATATCTTCGGTCGGACTCCTGGACTATGAAGATACAAGAATGAAGACTTCGTCCCGTGTCCAGAAGGGACTTTCCTTGGCGTGCAAGGCAAGCTTGGCGATACAGATATGTAGATCTCCTACCATTGTAACCGACTCTGTGTAACCCTAGCCCTCTCCGGTGTCTATATAAACCGGAGAGTTTTAGTCCATAGGACGAACAACAATCATACCATAGGCTAGCTTCTAGGGTTTAGCCTCTCCGATCTCGTGGTAGATCTACTCTTGTACTACCCATATCATCAATATTAATCAAGCAGGATGTAGGGCTTTACCTCCATCAAGAGGGCCCAAACCTGGGTAAAACATCGTGTCCCCTGCCTCTTGTTACCATCCGACCTAGACGCACAGTTCGGGACCCCCTACCCGAGATCCGCCGGTTTTGACACTCACATTGGTGCTTTCATTGAGAGTTCCTCTATGCCGTCGTCATCAGGAAGGATGCCTCATCCCGTCTTTAAAGACGGCACCGTTGCTAAGGGAGCTTTGGCTGTCGGCCAAACTCTCCGGCTAGGCGGTTTCCTTATGACCGCCTGTTCGGCTGCTGCGCCGATGATGACCTCTCGGGTCATCGAAAGCAATCTTCACGTCAGCTCGGAATTCGCCGAGCAGCTAGATCCAATGGAGCTCTCTTCCCTAAATGAGCTCTTGGATCGCTTCGCCGCCCGGGGAGTCGCTACGGATTATGACCAGATTGGGTCTAAACCCGATCTGAGAGAGATTAACTCCCTCTAGGTCACCCATCACGTTGCCGTGGTTGAGGGACAGTGCGGCGACCCTTCATCTATCTTAAGGACTATATATGTCCGGATTCCCGGTCCCTCCAAGTCGGATACCCGCGGAGGGGAGGACATCACTCAAGACCTGAACTTAAAGTCAGGTGACGGGCTAGAATCATTGGACATCATCCAAGAATCCAAACTTCCGAGTTCGGAAACTCCTTGGCCCCTGGGTCTCAGATTGGGTGAGGTTTCGGATTTGATTCCGCCCACCCACCCGTACATAAGCGATCTATCCCAAATTAGGCGAGAGCCCGAAGAAATAGTACATCATTACTGGGCCAGATTTCTCCTGGTTATGAACAGGATAAAGGACTGCCGCGAGGAAGACGCAATTTTATTCTTCTGCAATAATTGCACGGACAAGGGAATCCTCAACGCCATAAGTCGTCGTGATATTACACGCTTCGCTGACTTGGCTTCCATTGTATAAAAGTACTGTGCGATGGAAAGCGCCTGGAAAACCGAAATAAAATTTTGGGACAATCCGGCCCTGAATACAAACCCAGTCCGAAACAAAAGGGTGCATCATCGCCAGACACCCGGGTTTAATACCAAAAAGCAAAAGCCCTCTACAGGGCACGGAACCGTACTGGAAGGATGGCTTAATGGACCCTATAAAATCCACAGTGCAGAGGGCGCCACACCAACTCATAGCCTCAGAGCATGTTGGATACTCTGGCAGGTGGCAAACATTGGCGAAGATCTTCTAATTCCAGAAGCCATAGAAAGCCACCCCAGAGAAACCAGTACGGTATTAACAGTCTTCGAGACTTCCACATCAAATAATATGCGAAAAAGAACACTCCGCGGCCTTGCCGAAGTCTACCAAGTAGCAACAATAAACCCATGGAGTGACACGGCTATTACTTTTAACGCCAGTGATGAACCTAAATTCTGAACAGCCCGAGCACCAGCCGCATTGGTCCTCAGTCCAATAGTGGACGGCTTTCGTCTTACCAAGGTACTCATGGATGGCGGCAGCGGATTGAACCTCATTTATGAGGAAACCCTTCAAAAAATGGAAATAGACTGGAACCGCATTGAGCGAAGCAGCACAACCTTTAGAGGAATAATCCCTAGTCGGGAAGCGCGCTGTACAGGAAAAATCACACTAGATGTGGTGTTTGGCACGTCAGATAATTACAGGTCCGAAGAGGTCACGTTCCAGGTGGCCCCGTTCAGTAGCGGATATCACGCTCTGCTAGGGCGGGAAGCGTTTATAGTCTTCCAAGCAATACCCCATTACGAGTACATGAAGCTCAAGATGCCCGGGCTTAACGGAATCATCACTCTCGTTAGTGATCTGGACATAGCACTCCGCACCGAAAACAATACAGCCGCACTGGCCCTCGAGTCGCTATCCGAAGCCCTAGTGGCTGAGGAACTGACTATGTTGCACTCCACGGTAAATAGGGATGATGTGATACTCGATAAAAGATCCAAGTCCACCTCCTTTAAACCGGCGGACGAAATGGTCAAATTCCAGGTCCATCCAACGAACCCCAATAAAACAGCTTCCATCGGGGCACAGTTAAACCCTGATGTAGACGCCGCACTGCGAGAGTTCCTACGAGAGAACTGGGACATTTTCGCCTGGCACCCTTCAGACATGCCAGGAATCCCACGCAGGCTGGCCGAACACAGCTTAAATATCCTAAAAGGATTCAAGCCAGTCAAACAGGCTCTTCGGTGTTTTTCCGAACCTAAGAGATAGGCCATGGGAGAGGAACTAGCCAAGCTATTGGAGGCCGGATTCATCAAATACATAAAACATCTGGACTGGCTAGCAAACCTGGTGATGGTACCAAAGAAGGACAAATCCAGGCGCCTATGCATTGATTTCAAAGACCTTAACAAGGCTTGCCCAAAGGATCCCTTCCCTCTCCCCCACATCGATCAAATTATCGACGCTACCGCAGGACACGATTCGTTGTGTTTCCTCGACGCATACTCCGGCTACCATCAAATAAAGAAGGCAGAGTCAGACCAAGCCGCAACGGCATTCATCACACCATACGGCCCATTCTGCTTCAACACAATGCCCTTCGGGCTAAAAAACGCCGGCGCAACATATCAGTGCATGATTCAGACATGTCTGGCAAACCAGATTGGCAAAACAGTGGAGGCATACGTAGATGATGTGGTCGTTAAAACAAGACATGTCGAATCTCTAGTAGATGACTTGAGGCTAACATTCGATAACCTCCGAACATACGACATCAAGCTCAACCTAGAAACATGCGTTTTCGGTGTTCCAGCCGGAAAGCTCTTGGCTTCATTGTATCTGGTAGAGGAATTGAAGGAAATCCAGCCAAGATCCGAGCTCTGTCACAATTGGATATCCCGAAGGACCTCAAACAAATACAAAAATTAACCGGATGTGTGGCGGCTCTAAGCCGCTTTATCTCCCACCTAGGAGAAAAGGCACTACCCCTTTACCGCCTCCTTCGGCGCACCGAACACTTCGAGTGGACGGATGCAGCCACGGCCAGACTCGACGAAATAAAAGCCATCTTGGCAACAAACCCAGTCCTAGCCGCGCCAAACACTGGCGAACCAATGCAATTATACATTGTAGCAACCCATCAGGTTGTAAGTGCAGTGCTCATCGTCGAACGAGAAATGGATGGACACAAATTCCCCCTTCAAAAGCTGGTCTATTATGTGTCCACTGTCCTTGCTCCGTGCAAGTCACGGTACCCGCATTATCAAAAGATTGCGTACGCGGTATTTATGGCATCCCGGAAGCTGCGACACTACTTTCAAGAGTGTTCAATAACAGTAGCCTCGGAAGTGCCACTTAACGATATTATAAACAACCGCGACGCGACGGTCCGGATTGCAAAATGGGCCATTGAGCTCCTCCCATTTGACATAACTTACAAGCCATGGCGAGCTATCAAGTCGCAAGTTTTGGCCGACTTCGTTGCAGAATGGACGGAGGCCGAACTCCCTAAAGAGTACGACACATATTCAAACTGGGTCATGCACTTCGACGGCTCCAAAATGTTGGCCGGTCTAGGGGCTGGCGTCGTTTTGACGTCCCCCACAGGAGACACATTTCAATACATACTCCAGATAATGTACACAGACTCCAACAATGCAGCCGAATATGAGGCCCTTTTACATGGTCTCCGGGTGGCAGTATCCATGGGGATTCAACGCCTAGAGGTGCGTGGGGACTCGAACCTCGCAATATCCCAAATAAACGGAGACTTTGATGCCAAAGATCCAAAAATGGCAGCTTATCGCAACGCCGTCCTAAAAATGTTGGCTCGGTTCGAAGGGCTCGAATTTCACCATATAGCCCAGGAAAATAATCAGGCGGCAGATGTCCTGGCACGCATCGGTGCAAAACGCGATGTGGTCCCCCCCAACATCTTCCTGGAAAGGCTGTTCAAGCCATCCGTAGTATGGGAAGGGGAACCCGGCAATAACAGCCCGGACCCAACCGCAGTGCCCGACACTGAACACTCTGACACAATTGGAGGCTCTGCCAATGAAATAACACCTTCAGCCCACGTAATAATGGCCGTCATCGCCTTGTGGACAGAACCATTCCTTGCCTACCTTACCAGGCAGGAACTCCCTGAGGACCAAAATGAGGCACGCTGCATAGTGCGGCGATCTAAAGCCTATAAAGTCCGTGAGGGAGAGCTTTATAAGAACAGGACTACCGGAGTCCTTCAAAGGTGCATCTCCGAAGAGGAAGGGCGGAACCTCCTGGCTGAAATTCATGCCGGACTCGGCGGACATCACGCTGCAGCTCGGTCCCTTGTAAGCAAGGCCTTCCGTACAGGCTTTTATTGGCCGACGGCCCGGGCAGACGCCCATGACTTAGTCCAACAATGCGTCGGTTGCCAGCTTTTTGCAAACCAAAGCCATATGCCACCCACCACCCACCACCCACCAAACTATCCCCATCACTTGGCCCTTCACGGTCTGGGGGCTTGACATGGTTGGACCCCTTAAAGGCGGAACCCACAAGAAAACATACTTACTAGTCATGGTGGATAAGTTCACCAAATGGATAGAAACCAAGCCTGTTAAGACGGCCGAATCCGGACCGGTGATAGACTTTATATCCGGGGTTGTACACCATTACGGCGTCCCCCACAACATTATCACTAATAACGGCATGAACTTTACGGCCGATGAGGTAAAACTCTGGTGCAAAAACATGGGCATCAAGCTCGATTATGCTTCCGTCTATCACCCACAAACCAACGGCCAGGTCGAACGTGCAAATGGTCTTATCATGAGCGGCATCAAACCCAGATTAGTGCGGTCCCTTAAGGAATCTAATACGCAATGGGTAGAGGAGCTCGACTCCGTACACTGGGGGCTGCGGACCACGCCGAATCGCACCACCGGATACACACCATTCTTCATGGTGTACGGTGCAGAGGCAGTTTTGCCCTGCGACATAATTCATGACTCACCTTGAGTGCGCATGTACGAAGAAAGAGAAGCCGAGCTCGATCGGCAGGACAGTTTGGACGCCTTGGAGGAAGAGCGAGACGTGGCAAAAGCCCGTTCCGCATTCTATCAACAGCAGGCTCGAAGATACCAAAGCAGAGAAGTACGGGCCAAAAATTACAACGTTGGCGAATTAGTTCTACGCCTGCCGGACAAGAAAAAGGACAAACTCAAGCCCAAGTGGGAAGGTCCCTTCATAATTGACCAAGTCCTGACTGGTGGAGCGTACCGCCTGTGAGATGCATCGGATAACCGACTCGAGCCGAACCCATGGAACGCAGCCCGTCTCCGAAGATTCTATGCCTAGCGCCGGACTCTATGTTCGTCTCCTTCCTCTGCCCATTTTTTATATACTTTCTGTCTTACGTTTCTCTCCTTCTCCTCTCTTTCTCTTATAGCCTTCAAAGGCTCATAAAGTGATGCGCTATCCGCGCTCATTAAACCTGGGGGCTTCTTTAAACAGAAGCTTATTTATACGGGCTTCATGCCCTACACATGTGTCACACTTCCGCATGTACCTTTTATTCACCATTATATGCATCGATATGACTTAAGTTTTGGCCAAGCTGGGTTGCCTGGCTCCTGTGCTTACCCCTACGTTCCCGATTGTTCAGCTAGGTGGTAAAGGGAGCACCTCTACGATTGTTACTGCCGGGTCAGCCGGATGTGTACCTCAGACTGGGTGAAGCCGAAAGCTAGCGTTCTTAAGGGAATATTTGGTCGGTGAACTAAAGATGATCTTTTCTTTCACTTATTTATCTATACGCCCCCAGATGTTTTTCCTGCGTCTCTTTTCGCAGAACGGGCATGCACTTTAGGGCATGCCTCCCAGGGAAAGGAACCCCTAACGGAACTATTCTCCCTAGAAGATGTTTCTTACTAACCATGTAATATAACACAACTAGTTGGGCACTTGTCTGTTCAAGCACTAATGACCCCTACGCCTGGTCTCCATGCATACCCCGGTTCTTATATAACCGCGAGGGTATTCGGACACACTCCGGACCGTCAGGTCCCGAGGTTGAAGCGAAAATGTCGGCCATGACAAACGATCTACAATCCGGCTAGAAGGCATTACACATGTCAATTAAAATTACATAGTCAATCTGACTGATTGTACTCCTCTTCAATACCATCTAACAGGCTGTCTAGTATACAGTCCTGTTGGGAATACTTTGCGGCCAACTCTACTTGGCCGTATACTAAGCTCACAGGGATCTCCTTGCCATCGGGCCCTACGGGTCCGACCTCGGCCATGTGGTTTGGGTCAGCCTTCGTGTACCGCGTCTTCACCATGGCCTAGGCCTCCCTAGCGCCTTGACGGCAGGCCGACATCTTCCACAATCGGAAGCGCCGCCGCGCTCCCTTCAGCTTCTCTACAAGCTCTCCAAGGCCTTCGGGCATGGAGACGGATGGCCACAAGGCCTGGGCGACGCCTTGCATCACCTGCTGAACTCACTCATGCAGTTGTGAGAGCTCAGGAAGAAGGTCACCCGTAGAACCGGGCATTTCCTCTGCAGGACGACCTGTTAGCATACCTACAGACATTACTCTGTTAGTCGACTTCCTCGCCGAACTTTTTTTTCAAAGTTCGTTTAAGCACTTACTATATATGCCGCGTGGAAGCCGCTGATTCTCCTTCATGGAGTCCGACAGCTGGGCACGAACGTCCTTCAGTTCAACGCCCAGCTTGGTGTTGGCATCTTGGAGATCGTTCTTCTCCCGCCTCACCTTTGTCAGCACGCTCTCACCAGCCTTTAGCTGGCGTCGGAGTTGTTGCACTTCCGGATTTAATCCGGCGCCATCTGCAATTTCATTTGTCAGATTTGTACCCACGCAGCACTTCGCAAAATACTTATCATTCGAAGTGTATATTACCAGAGGGGGTCTCCTTGGGCTCCCCTGCTGCGGCTAGTGCCACCTTAAGTTGGGCTTTGCACTCTTCCAGCTCCTGGGACAGTAGGGTATTCTTTTATGTAAGAACCTGCATAACAAATGATCCTTAAAACAGTCATTCTAACTGTTTCAAGTTTCGGGGGCTACTGGTATATATATAATTGCCAAAATTTTCTTACCCGTATGTCTTTCACATACTACTCCGTGGCTCTGGCTAGACCATTTTGAGCGGCACGGAGGTACGCGTCTCCCGAATTGAAGGCATCCAATGCCTCTTGGGAGAAACAAGCGTCGCGAAGAACTGTCCGGCGACGCCTGTGGTTCATGGCACTCTCCACCTCGGAATTGGTGGCAGACAGCCTGTCCGCATCCTCTGTTGGAGGAGCGTCCGGTGCACGCCTCGTGTTCGCCTCCGCTTCTGGACCAGGCTTTGGATCCTGGCTGGTGGAGGCGCGATTGGCAACCTCTCCGAATATAGTCCGGCGAGGTCTCTTCATCCTGAAGAGAGCACGAGCGTTAATATGCCTCGAAGGAATAACACCTGGGAATAAGGCGGCGCGCTATACCTTTGCGCTGGTGCCTCAGCCCGGACTGCACTTCTTTTCAGCTCGCGGGGCCTTGCCGCCCCTCGTTGGCTAGTCGCCGCAGGCTTGGCCTCCCGTCTCAAGGACCTCCCCTGCAAAACACGGTTGTCATACGGCAATCGAAAATACGCGAGGACAGATCCCTTTTCAAAGTGCTGGGACTTCGGTCTCAGTTACCTGCGAGGCTGGGAGTAGCCCTGGATAATCGGTCGTAATGGCCACCAAGGCGTTGTCCTTGCTCAATTGATGAAACACTCCATCAATCAGCTCCACAGATAAGTCCGGATCCTCTTGAGAGGCCGGGTCGAGGGACAGTCCCGGATCCTCGGGTTGTGGAGGAGGCCTGTTTATTTCTTTAACAGCCTGGCGCAGTTCCTGCGTTGAAGTCGTTAGACTGAAAATTTAACAATGGGAATATAAAACGGATGGACAAGTAAAAGTGTCCACTTAGCCAACTTGGGGGATTGTACATAGAAAATCCACCCCGTGGGTTGACACGGAGAAATTCCTCCTCTTCTCCCTTGTATAAAGTAGACAAGGTCTTTATTAGAGCGGCAGCCGAATCCGGCCCCTTACAGCCGTAGTGAGTGGCGCCGTCCTCCCCGTTGAAGTCCCACATGGGGCGGCCTCTATACTGAAGCGGCTGCACCCCTCGCATGATGCATGCAGCCATGAGCCCGATCATGGTCAGTCCGGAATGAGCTAACAATCTTATCCGGCCCATCAGGTAAATGACGTCCCTGTCACTTTCCCTCTGAGGGCTCCGTGGACGCCAGCTTAGGCGCTTCTTTAGGGGAGCACTGTCGAACTCAGGGAGGCCAATCCGGACAGGATCCAGCAGCGGGACGTCCTCTATATAAAACCATTCCGAAGGCCAGTCTTCGGACGCCTTCTTTGTGGTTCCGGATAGATATCCGGTCCCGGCGATGCGCCACACTTCGGATCCGCCCACTTAATATATTGACCCCTCTTTAGAGCGGGGCACAAGGTAGAATAGCCTTTTCCACAGCGCGTAATGATCCTCGCAGCCCAAAAACAGCTCGCAAAGGGCTATGAAGCCCGCGATATGCAATATGGAGGCAGGCGTGAGGTTGTGCAGATGGAGGCCATAGAACTCCAGAAGCCCCCGAAGAAATGGGTGAATTGGAAATCCGAGCCCTCTTATTAAGTAAGGGGCAAGGCATACCCACTCTCCTTTGGAGGGATTGGGGGCGCTCTCCGCTTGCTCTCTGCCATTATAGGTGGCAAGTCCGGCTCGAACCGGGACCATATAGGCCGGGAGGAGACATCCCTTGGTCTGGAGCTTCACTAGCTCGCTGTGCGGGATGGAGCGCCTCTTCCAATCTCCAGGCTGAGGGCTGGAAGGGCGAGAGGAGGAGCTGCGACGGCTGGCCATGATAGAATGGACCTCTGTCGGATACGCTCTGATGAATACTCGCGGAAGGGAGAAGGTGTGGTTTGGATCTAAATCCTCATCCCCTTAAATAGGCGGCTCATTCACGCGGTTAGGGGTGTAAATATAAAAAACACCCTGACTTTTCATATTCGTTTGACACGTGGAAAATGGCCATTATTGGGCGTAGAAGCTAAGGAGCACTACATTTACAAGAAACTGGACACTATTCAACAGGTACACGGAATTTGGAGAAGAACCCGCCTTGCAATGCCGAAGACAATTTGCGCACCGGACTCGTCATAATTGAAGCCTGGTTCAGGGGCTACTGAGGGAGTCCTGGATTAGGGGGTGTCCGGATAGCCGGACTATATCTTCGGCCAGACTCCTGGACTATGAAGATACAAGAATGAAGACTTCGTCTCGTGTCCGGAAGGGACTTTCCTTGGCGTGGATGGCAAGCTTGGCGATACGGATATGTAGATCTCCTACCATTGTAACCGACTCTGTGTAACCCTAGCCCTCTCCGGTGTCTATATAAACTGGAGAGTTTTAGTCCATAGGACGAACAACAATCATACCATAGGCTAGCTTCTAGGGTTTAGCCTCTCTGATCTCGTGGTAGATCTACTCTTGTACTACCCATATCATCAATATTAATCAAGCAGGACGTAGGGTTTTACCTCCATCAAGAGGGCCCGAACCTGGGTAAAACATCATGTCCCCTGCCTCCTGTTACCATCCGACCTAGACGAACAGTTCGGGACCCCCTACCCGAGATCCGCCGGTTTTGACACCGACACCCACCAAGTTTGGTGATTTGTGTGTAATGGTTAGATTTTGTGTGGAGGCTATATATACCACTCCACCCATTCTTCATTCATGGAGAGAGCCATCAGAACATGCCTACACTTCCAACATACATTTTCTAAGAGAGAACCACCTACACTTGTGTTGAGGTCAAGATACTTCATTCCAACCACATAAATCTTGATCTCTAGCCTTCCCCAAGTTGCTTTCCACTCAAATCATCTTTCCACCAAATCCTATCTTATGAGAGAGAGTTGAGTGTTGGGGAGACTATCATTTGAAGCACAAGAGCAAGCACTTCATCATCAACACACCATTTTTTATCTCTTGGAGAGTGGTGTCTCCTAGATTGGTTAGGTGTCACTTGGGAGCCTCCGCCAAGATTGTGGAGTTGAACCAAGGAGTTTGTACGAGCAAGGAGATCACCTACTTCGTGAAGATCTACCCTAGTGAGGCAAGTCCTTCTTGGGCGGTGGCCATGGTGGGATAGACAAGGTTGCTTCTTCATGGACCCTTCGTGGGTGGAGCCCTCCATGGACTCACGCAACCATTACCCTTCGTGGGTTGAAGTCTCCATCAACATGGATGTACGATAGCACCACCTATCGGAACCACGCTAAAAATCTCTGTGTCTACATTGCGTTTTCTCCCTCCAAACTCCTCCCTTTACCTTCATATGCAATTGTTTTACATTGCACTGCTATACTCTTAGAATTGCATGTGTAGGTTGTTTGCTTGACTTGTGCTAAGTTGCTAAAATCTGCCAAGAATTAAAATTGGGAAAAGGCTAGATTTTCATTTGGTCAAGTAGTCTAATCACCCCCCTCTAGACATACTTTCGATCCTACAAGTGGTATCAGAGCTTTGGTCTCCATTTTCCTTGATTTCCATAGCTTTGGTCCTTATTTTGATGGTACTAATTTTGCTAGTTGGAAGCATAAGGTGAAAATGCATATTCTTGGACGTAACCCCGCCGTTTGGGCTATTGTGTGTATTGACTTGCAAGGTAAATTCTTTGATGGGAGGGAACCGAACCGTGAGGCTAGCGCGGAAGAGTTGAAAATGCTGCAATACAATGCTCAAGCTTGTGATATTCTCTTCAACGGATTGTGCCCCGAAGAATTCAACAAAATCATTCGTCTTGAGAATGCAAAGGAAATTTGGGATACTTTGATTGATATGCACGAAGGTATCGACTCTGTCAAGGAATCCAAATTAGATGTGCTTCAAAGTCAACTTGACAAGTTCAAAATGAAGGATGGTGAAGGTGTCACTGAAATGTACTCTAGGCTTGCTTTCATCACAAATGGGATTACCGGCTTAGGAAGTGAAGAGATGATCGATAGATTCATCATCAAGAAGATCCTAAGAGCCTTGGATGGAAAATATGATACCGTGTGCACATTGATCCAAATGATGCCAATTAACAAAGATCTCAAGCCAACGGAATTCATTGGAAGGATTGTTGCTCATGAGATGTCACTCAAGGATAAGGAAGAGCTTCACAATAAGTCAAGTGGTGCTTACAAAGCCTCATGTGATGCTCCCACATCATCAAGTGAGGAACAAAACTTCAACGAAGAATTGAGCCTAATGGTGAAGAACTTCAACAAGTTTTGCAAGAGTAGAAGCAAGGAAAGAAGTTCCAAGTCAAGGTCCTACAATGAAAAAATATCTTCAAGTCGTGAACGCAATTGCTACAATTGTGGAAGACCCGGACACTATTCCAATGAGTGTAGGGCTCCCTACAAAAGAAGAGAATATTCTCCTAAAAGAAGAAGAAGAAGAGAAGAATCACCACCAAGAGAGAGAAGGAGTAGAGATGAACGTTATGAACGAAGAACACCACGGAGAAGCAAGGATTCGGGAAGGAAGGATAAGTCATCAAAGAGCTACACAAAACGAAGACATCAAGCTCACGTTGGTGAATGGGTATCCGGCTCCGACTCCGACAATCACTCCGAGAGAAGTTATCACTCCGATTCCGAATATACTCAAGATGAAGGTGTTGCCGGTCTAGCACTTGTGTCAACCAACTCCTACGACATATTTGAGTCACCAAATGAAGGAATTGGAAGATGCTTCATGGCTAAAGGCCCAAAGGTATCACACCCCAAGTATGTTGATTTCAATAGTGATGAAGATGATTTGCTAGGTGATGATGATTTACTTGTTGACAACTCTAGTTATGAAAACTATGATGAACTTGCTATTAATCATGCTAATCAAGATAAAACGGATGACAATGATAAGAAGGAGATTGAGCGTCTAACTAAAGAATGAAACACTCTTAAGTTGGCTCATGAAACTACCTTGGAAGATCATCGAGAACTTTTAAAGACTCATGAGAAGCTACGCTTTGAAAAGCTGAACCTTGAGCAAGAGCATGAGTTCTTAAAGGCACTCAATGATGATCTTCGCAAGAAAAGTTCTTCTTACATTGCCAAGCGTTTACTTTTGTCTACTTACATGCCACAAGTTAAATCTAGCAACAAGAGTAAGAAAGATTCTTCTAGTAGTAACAATAATCATGCTAAACCCAATGATGTTGCTTCTAGTAGTTCTCTTGATTCCACTAATGATTCTTGTCGGATGTGGGGTTCCGGCAAACCCTTAAGGTTCGAACACTGGGGTGCGCGCGAAGTCTTTCCCTCCTACCAATCTACGCTCTAGCTCTCTAGGATCTTGCGGACGAACTCGACGAACTCGCAATACAGAAAGACATGGGGTTTATACTGGTTCGGGCCACCGTTGTGGTGTAATACCCTACTCCAGTGTGGTGGTGGTGGATTGTGACTTGGGCTGATGATGAACAATACAAGGGGAAGAACAGCCTCCTGAGGTTGAGGTGTTCTTGTGCTTTCGGACTTGTGTGTATCTCTCCATGAAAGTGCGTTATATCGACTAGAGGGGGGTGAATAGGCGATTTTTATGAAATTCTTCACTGAGGAATTTGCCGGTGAGGAAATTCCTTAGCGAAGAACTACTAGCAGCGGAATAAGTACTCAAAAGTAAACATAACAGAATACAAGCATAGTCATCATGATGAAATGAAGATAGGCACATAGTACATGAAGCGTAAGAACATGATAACACAGGATAAAGACAAACAAACTGAAGAAATTGAACTGAGGAAATTGAGAAAGTCTTCAGTCAAAGTCTTCAAACACAGATATGAACAAACACACAACACAGTTATGAGGAAATGAACGAGTTGAGGGAATAGAACCAGTAAGCTTGGTGAAGACAATAATTTGGTAGACCAGTTCCAACTGCTGTCTCAGTTGTACGTCTGGTTGGAGCGGCTGAGTATTTAAACTCAAGGACACACAGTCCCGGACACCCAGTCCTGAACACGCAGCTCAGGACACCCAGTCCTCACCGTATTCTCCTTGAACTAAGGTCACACATACCTCGTCCAATCACTCGTGGTAAGTCTTCAGGTGACTTCTGAACCTTCACAAACTTGGTCACTCAGCGATCCACAATTCCTCTTGGATGCTCTAGACCATGACGCCTAACCGTCTAGAAGAAGCACAGTCTTCAAAGGTAACAAGCGTCGGATCCACGCAGGATCAATCTCTTTAGTGATGCTCAATCACTTGGGGTTTCTAGGTGTTTGGGTTTTGGGTTTTTCCTCACTTGATGATTTTTGCTCAAAGTCCTCGGAGGATGGGTTGCTCTCAAATGACAAGTGTCAGTTTCTCTCGGAGCAGCCAACCAGCTAGTGGTTGTAGGGGGCGGCTATTTATATCCTAGGGAGTAGCCCGACATGATAAGACATAAATGCCCTTCAATGATATGACCGTTAGGTGGATAGATATTTTGGGACAGCTGGCGTATAGCACAACAACGGTCAGAATTTTGAGTAGCAAAATCCTCAGGGCTATCATGTTCCTCATTGTGTAGGCAATCTGCACTGGCGAATTCCTAACTCCTCAGTCAGAACAAATTCCTCAGAGACCAGAAGAACTTCATCTCTGTCACTTAAGAAATTGACTGAACTGTATGAGATTTCCAATGGCTTCAATCGAAGGGATTGGTAGGTGTAGGATTTTGAGTTGAGCATCACATGGAAGTTTTTCCTTAGTATTTCCTCGACCCCCTTTAACAGTAAGGTGTTTCCTATGACTCAGGAAAGAGAAAATGAAACTACGAAAACAAAAGTCTTCATGCTTCATGTTCCTTGAATGAATGCCAAGTCTTCACGGTCACACCAATTTCTTCACTTTCAAAGTCTTCAGAAAGTCTTCAGAGATTCAAAGTCTTCAGTCGAAGAAACTTCATTTTTAGGGGTCGCCTTGCTCTGTAAATATCAAACTCCTCATAGACTTATAGACCTGTGTACACCAAAATCACTATGGGGAACTAGATGCACTTACAATCTCCCCCTTTTTGGTGATTGATGACAATATAGGTTATGTTTTCAACGGGGATAAACATATGAAGTGTAAATACTGATATTGAGGAATTTGATTGCAGGATATAGAAGAACTCCCCCTGAAGATGTGCATAGTGAGGAATTTGCTTTTGAAGCAATGCACCCTTGAAGAGTTGAATCATGGAGATCTCCCCCTATATCTTGTAATTCATACACGCATTTTACATCTAACAGTGAAGAAATTGAAATGCATGATGAAATATGATGACTGATGTAATTCAGCATGCGTGCAATAATATTAGCGAGGAATAAGCATGCAGAAAAACGTCTCAAGAGTATCAGAGCACCATCGGGTTTAAGTTTACAACTCGATCCAATAATGTCTCAGAAGAACGAGAGTTGTAACTTGGAAAAAACGCCCATATAGAAAGACCCGCTTGAAGACTAACTCAAAATTCTCCCCCTTTGTCATCAAATGATCAAAAGGATCGAATATGAGGACTAACGCCCCTGAAGAATATCAAGTTGATGAAGGAGCGCCAGCATTGTTGGGGTCGTTTGTCGTAGTAGGGCCTGCCGCAGTGTCGTCCAAGTCTTCAGTTTCATCAGTGTCCCGCGATGAAGAATATGAGCTGGACACTAAGGAAGGAACCTTGACCTTCTTGAATTTCTTCGGTGGAGGTGCAGACCAGTCAAAATCTTCCTTGAGACCCATTTTCTTTAGATCGTCTTCACCATACAGATGTGACAGAATTTCCCAGGTGCAACCGAACACTTCATGGAGGTAGTAATGGTTTTCCTTCACTGCATTGTGTGTAACAGTCATGTTGTGAAGAAATGAACCAAACTGACGCTTAACCCATTTATGATTTCGATTCACCTTCTGGTGAAGACTAAGCAGAAGATCATGATCAGTCATCACATGAGGAGCAGTGGCTTGAGGAGTAGACTTGGGTGCATTGGTAGAGTCATCATTGGTGGAATAAGAGGCAGCTTTGCAAAACTGTCCATCCAACAGATGAATGCCTTCATCTATAACAGCTGGTGCCTTGCCCTTTTCATCAACTAAGGAATAGGTCTGCTTGAGGACTTCAATTGGGGGCAAGTAGCTGAGGTGATTCTGAAAATCAGCTTTGTAGTTGAGTGAAGACCTTGTCCTGAGGAATCTCATAATCCAAGGTGCATAAGGCTTCAGCTCAAACGGAGACAGTGCAACATTTGCCAGAGTCCTCATGAAGAAATCGTGATAATTGACAGGAATGCCATGAACAATGTTGAATACCAGATTCTTCATGATGCCAACAATTTCCTCATCAGATGAGTCGTGGCCTTTGATGGGACTCATTGTCCTTGTAAGAATACGATAGACAGTTCTGGGCACATAAAGTAATTCCTTCATGACGAATTTGATTCATGGGGCCTGACCTGGCTTCAAAGGTTTCATCAGAACCTGCATGTAGTGATTTGTAAGCTCAGGTTCATTGTAGATGCAACGAGCTTCTTCAAGGGGAGGACTGAGTGGTAAGGCACGAAGCAATTCAGAGGCTGGTGTAGTGTAGTGAGTGTTTTCAGACATCCAGTCCAGCACCCATGAATTCACATCTTCAGAATCTCCTGTGATGTGCAATGTTGAATAAAATTGAAGAATCAGTTCTTCATTCTGATCGCAGATGTCAGAGCAAAAGTTTAACAGTCCAGCATCATGAAGAACACTGAGGATTGGTGCGAAGCACGACAGAGATTCCATATCCACGTGAGGAATGTGCTCATGGTAGAAGATTTTCTCTTTGTTGAACAACAGTGAGGAATAGAAATTGGCTTGACTAGCAGTCCAGAAACGCCTCTTCCTAATGCGAGCAGAGTTATAAGAGTTGTAGTCTTCGAAGAATACATGCTCACCGAAGAAATCATCAGCCTTGAATTTTTGCTTGCGAGAGAATGGATCCTTGGGCTTGGGCAGAGGAGTGTCAGTGAGTTGCATCATGACCTCAGGAATCGGAATCTTAGGTTCTTCAGGCTGAGGAATTTCTGGTTCCTCTTTAGTGGCAGTCTGCGTCTTCAGATGTTCAGCAGCACCAGTTTCTTCAGCGCTAGTGGCTGGAATTTCCTCATGTACAGATGAAGTGGGGTGAGTTTCTTCAGAGCCCATTTGAACAGTTTGTGCAGGTGACTGAGGTATTTGCTGCAACGGTGTGAACATTGGAGAGTTTGGATGCTGACTTTCCCAGAATTCATCACTTATTACTGGTGTGGAGCAGCCAACGTCCACATCTTCATCTTCCATTTCTTCAACGCCAGCCTCTTCAGCTGTGAACTGAGGCATAAGCGAGGAGATAACAGGTGTTGAAGGGATCACATCCACTTCAATTTCTTCATCAATCTGCTCTGACGAAGCAACAAAATGATTTTCTTCATCAGATCCGCTAGGAATCTCATATTCTTCACCAAAAGGAACAAGGTCCTTTGATGGCATGGTTGAGATTGGAACAACATCAATGAGATTAGCAAATGAACTGGTCAAAGGCTTCATCTTCTTCGGAGCTGAAGAATCTGAAGTAGCTGATGCTTTCCTTTTCTTCACTGCTGCACGCTCTGCAGCCTTGGTCTTCTTCACATCTGATGCAGATGGAAGGATCGGAGTTGGTGTTGGCGCAGGAGGAGCAGAGGAATTTTGTTGTTTTTCTTCAGGCACAACTGATGCAGTTGCCCTGATTTCTTCAGTTTCTTCAGGCGCACCACTAGTGGATGCCCTGGCAATTTCTTCAGCGGCTGGAATGCAGTCATCAGCCCTGGAACTCACGTTTTCTTCAGCAACCTGATTTTCATCAGCGGTGCTGGCATGTTCTTCAGTCGGCTGAGCGGATGCTTCAGCCTGAGGAACTTCCTGTTGCGTTGGGGCAGCAACATGGGAAGTGAAGTTATCCACAAGTTTCACAAAACGAACCTTGGCTCCAAGCCAATCAGCATGGTATGCGTCAAATTCATCACTGCGTTTCTTGATCTCGGATTGAGTAGTGACAAGTTCTTCAGTTGTCATAGAGACAACGTTTTTCTTCAGATAGCGCTCTTTCTTGTACTGCGCTTTCTTGATCTGCCTGGCCTTCTCAAATTTCCACTTTTCTTCTTGAATGAAGTGGGTCAGCATGTGACTTTGGCCAGGAGTCAGCTTGAAATCAGGCATGGGAGTGTTGGAGTCCTTGTGCCAAATATCAATGTATTCAAGGATCAACTTGGGATCCAAAAGCAGTGGCACATCTGTTTCCTTGGCTCTAGCGGCCCTGACTTGCCTATTTCTAGTGGAAAGCGACTTGAGGAATTCATCATCATCAACTTCATCCTTAGCGGCCCTGATTTCTGCAAGTTCATCATCATCAGCTTCGTCTTCTCCAGACGGCACTTGGAAAGCGACTTACTTCTTCTGAGGACTTGGGCGAGGACCTCATCCAGCAGTGGCCTTTGTCTTCAGTAGAGAGGGTCCCGTTGAGGAATTCGGTGCAGCTGAGGAACTAGCAGAGACACCTGAGGCAATGGAGATGCATGCAGTCCTTTGGCACGAGGCAAGATGCACAGGTGCTGAGTGTTGGAAATATGCCCTAGAGGCAATAATAAAATGGTTATTATTATATTTCCTTGTTCATGATAATTGTCTATTATTCATGCTATAATTGTGTTATCCGGAAATCGTAATACATGTGTGAATACATAGACCACAACACGTCCCTAGTGAGCCTCTAGTTGACTAGCTCGTTGATCAAAAGATAGTCATGGTTTCCTGACTATCGACATTAGATGTCATTGATAATGGGATCACATCATTAGGAGAATGATGTGATGGACAAGACCCAATCCTAAGCATAGCTTAAAGATCGTGTAGTTCGTTTTCTATAGCTTTTCCAAATGTCAAGTATCATTTCCTTAGACCATGAGATTGTGCAACTCCCGGATACCGTAGGAGTGCTTTGGGTGTACCAAACGTCACAACGTAACTGGGTGACTATAAAGGTGCACTACGGGTATCTCCAAAAGTGTCTGTTGGGTTGGCACGAATCGAGACTGGGATTTGTCACTCCGTATGACGGAGAGGTATCTCTGGGCCCACTCGGTAATGCATCATCATAATGAGCTCAATGTGACCAAGTGGTTGATCACGAGATCATGCATTACGGTACGAGTAAAGTGACTTGCCGGCAACGAGATTGAACGAGGTATTGGGATACCGACGATCGAGTCTTGGGCAAGTAACATACTGATTGACAAAGGGAATTGTATACAGATTGATTGAATCCTCGACATCGTGGTTCATCCGATGAGATCATCGAGGAGCATGTGGGAGCCAACATGGGTATCCAGATCCTGCTGTTGGTTATTGACCGGAGAGTCGTCTCGGTCATGTCTGCGTGTCTCCCGAACCCGTAGGGTCTACACACTTAAGGTTCGGTGACGCTAGGGTTGTTGAGATATTAGTATACGGTAACCCGAAAGTTGTTTGGAGTCCCGTATGAGATCCTGGATGTCACGAGGAGTTCCGGAATGGTACGGAGGTGAAGATTTATATATAGGAAGTCAAGTTTCGGCCATCGGGAAAGTTTCGGGGGCAATCGGTATTGTACCGGGACCACCGGAAGTGTCCCGGGGGTCCACCGGGTGGGGCCACCTATCCCGGAGGGCCCCATGGGCTGAAGTGGGAGGGGAACCAGCCCCTAGTGGGCTGGTGCGCCCCCATGGGCCTCCCCCTGCGCCTAGGGTTGGAAACCCTAGGGGTGGGGGGCGCCCCACTTGGCTTGGGGGGCACTCCACCCCCTTGGCCGCCGCCCCCCTTGGAGATTCAATCTCCTAGGGCCGGCGCCCCCCTAGGGGTCCTATATATAGTGGGGGGAGGGAGGGCAGCCGCACCCTAGCCCCTGACGCCTTCCTCTCCCTCCCGTGACACTCCTCCCTCTCCCTGAGCTTGGCGAAGCCCTGCCGAGATCACCGTTGCTTCCACCACCACGCCGTCGTGCTGCTAGATCTTCATCAACTTCTCCTTCCCCCTTGCTGGATCAAGTTGGAGGAGACGCCTTCCCAACCATACGTGTGTTGAACGTGGAGGTGCCGTCCGTTCGGCGCTAGGTCATCGGTGATTTGGATCACGACGAGTACGACTCCATCAACCCCGTTCTCTTGAACGCTTTCGCGCGCGATCTGAAAGGGTATGTAGATGCACTCCCCTCTCCCTCGTTTCTAGATGACTCCATAGATTGATCTTGGTGATGCGTATAAAATTTTAAAATTCTGCTACGTTCCCCAACAGTGGCAACATGAGCTAGGTCTATGCGTAGTTTCTATGCACGAGTAGAACACAAAGCAGTTGTGGGCGTCGATATTGTCAATTTGCTTGTTGTTACTAGTCTTATCTTGATTCAGCGGCATCGTGGGATGAAGCGGCCCGGACCGACCTTACACGTACGCTTACGTGAGACTGGTTCCACCGATTGACATGCACTAGTTGCATAAGGTGGCTGGCAGGTGTCTGTCTCTCCCACTTTAGTCGGATCGGATTCGATGAAAAGGGTCCCTATGAAGGGTAAATAGAAATTGGCATATCACGTTGTGGTTTTGGCGTAGGTAAGAAATGTTCTTGCTAGAAACCTATAGCAGCCACGTAAAAACTTGCAACAACAATTAGAGGACGTCTAACTTGTTTTTGCAACATGTGCCGTGTGATGTGATATGGCCAAAAGGATGTGATGAATGATATATGTGATGTATGAGATTGATCATGTTCTTGTAATAGGAATCACGACTTGCATGTCGATGAGTATGACAACTGGCAGGAGCCATAGGAGTTGTCTTTATTTATTTATGACATGTGTGTCAACATAAACGTCATGTAATTACTTTACTTTATTGCTAAAGCGTTAGCCATAGTAGTAGAAGTAATAGATGACGAGACAACTTCTAGAAGACACGATGATGGGGATCATGATGATGGAGATCATGGTGTCATGCCGGTGACAATGATGATTATGGAGCCCTGAAGATGGAGATCAAAAGGAGCAAATGATATTGGCCATATCATGTCACTATTTGATTGCATGTGATGTTTATCATGTTTTACATCTTATTTGCTTAGAACGACGGTAGCTTAAATAAGATGATCCCTTGTAATAATTTCAAGAAAGTGTTCCCCCTAACTGTGCACCGTTGTGAAGGTTCGTTGTTTTGAAGCACCACGTGATGATCGGGTGTGATAGATTCTAACATTCGAATAAAACGGGTGTAAGCCAGATTTACACACACAATACACTTAGGTTGACTTGACGAGCCTAGCATGTACAAACATGGCCTCGGAACACGGAAGACCGAAAGGTCGAGCATGAGTCGTATAGAAGATACGATCAACATGAACATGTTCACCGATGTTTACTAGTCCGTCTCACGTGATGATCGGACACGGCCTAGTTGACTCCGATCATGTTTCACTTAGATGACTAGAGGGATGTCTATCTGAGTGGGAGTTCATTGAATAATTTGATTAGACGAACTTAATTATCATGAACTTAGTCTAAAATCTTTAAACTATGTCTTGTAGATCAAATGGCCCACGCTAATGTTACCCTCAACTTCAACGCGTTCCTAGAGAAAACCAAGCTGAAAGATGATGGCAGCAACTATATGGACTGGATCCGGAACCTGAGGATCATCCTCATAGCTGCCAAGAAAGATTATGTCCTAGAAGCACCGCTAGGTGACGCACCCATCCCAGAGAACCAAGACGTTATGAACGCTTGGCAGTCACGTGCTGATGATTACTCCCTCATTCAGTGCGGCATGCTTTACATCTTAGAACCGGGGCTCCAAAAGCGTTTTGAGAGACACGGAGCATATGAGATGTTCGAAGAGCTGAAAATGGTTTTCCCAGCTCATGCCCAGGCCGAGAGATACGAAGTGTCCGACAAGTTCTTCAGTTGTAAGATGGAGGAAAATAGTTCTGTCAGTGAGCACATACTCAAAATGTCTGGGTTGCATAACCGCTTGACTCAGCTGGGAGTTAATCTCCCGGATGACGCGGTCATTAACATAATCCTTCAGTCGCTTCCACCGAGGTACAAGAGCTTTGTGATGAACTTCAATATGCAGGGGATGGAAAAGACCATTCCTGAGGTATATTCAATGCTGAAATCAGCGGAGGTGGAAATCAAAAAGGAACATCAAGTGTTGATGGTGAATAAAACCACTAAGTTCAAGAAAGGCAAGGGTAAAAAGAACTTCAAGAAGGATGGCAAGGGAGTTGCCGCGCCCGGTAAGCAAGCTGCCAGGAAGAAGTCAAAGAATGGACCCAAGCCTGAGACTGAGTGTTTTTATTGCAAGGGAAGTGGTCACTGAAAGCGGAACTGCCCCAAATACTTAGCGGACAAGAAGGCCGGCAACACTAAAGGTATATGTGATATACATGTAATTGATGTGTACCTTACCAGTACTCGTAGTAGCTCCTGGGTATTTGATACCGATGCGGTTTCTCACATTTGTAACTCAAAGTAGGAGCTGCGGAATAAGCGGAGACTGGCGAAGGACGAGGTGACGATGCGCGTCGGGAATGGTTCCAAGGTCGATGTGATCGCCGTCGGCACGATGCCTCTACATTTACCTACGGGATTAGTTTTAAACCTCAATAATTGTTATTTAGTGCCAGCTTTGAGCATGAACATTGTATCAGGATCTCGTTTAATTCAAGATGGCTACTCATTTAAATCCGAGAATAATGGTTGTTCTATTTATATGAGAGATATGTTTTATGGTCATGCTCCGCTGGTGAATGGTTTATTCTTAATGAATCTCGAGCGTCATGTTACACATATTCATAGTGTGAATACCAAAATATGTAAGGTTGATAATGATAGTCCCACATACTTGTGGCACTGCCGCCTTGGTCACATAGGTGTCAAACGCATGAAGAAGCTCCATGCAGATGGACTTTTGGAGTCTCTTGATTACGAATCATTTGACACGTGCGAACCATGCCTCATGGGTAAAATGACCAAGACTCCGTTCTCAGGAATAATGGAGCGAGCAACCAACTTACTGGAAATCATACATACTGATGTGTGTGGTCCAATGAGTGTTGAGGCTCGCGGTGGCTATCGTTATGTTCTCACCCTCACTGATGACTTGAGTAGATATGGGTATGTCTACTTAATGAAACACAAGTCTGAGACCTTTGAAAAGTTCAAGGAATTTCAGAGTGAGGTTGAGAATCAACGTGACAGGAAAATCAAGTTCTTACAATCAGATCGTGGAGGAGAATACTTGAGTCACGAATTTGGCACACACTTAAGGAAATGTGGAATAGTTTCACAACTCACGCCGCCTGGAACACCTTAGGGTAATGGTGTGTCCGAACGTCGTAATCGCACTCTATTGGATATGGTGCGATCTATGATGTCTCTTATCGATTTACCGCTGTCATTTTGGGGCTATGCTTTAGAGACTGCCGCATTCACTTTAAATAGGGCTCCGTCAAAATCTGTTGAGACAACACCGTATGAATTATGGTTTGGGAAGAAACCTAAGCTGTCGTTTCTAAAAGTTTTGGGATGCGATTCTTATGTCTAGAAACTTCAACCTGAAAAGCTCAAACCCAAGTTGGAAAGATGTGTCTTCATAGGATACCCTAAAGAAACTATTGGGTATACCTTCTACCTCAGATCCGAAGGCAAGATCTTTGTTGCCAAGAATGGATCGTTCCTAGAGAAAGAGTTTCTCTCAAAAGAAGTAAGTGGGAGGAAAGTAGAACTCGATGAAGTATTACCTCTTGAACCGGTAAGTGGCACAGCTCAAGAAAATGTTCCTGAGGTGCCTGCACCGACTGGAGAGGAAGTTAATGATGATGATCATGAAACTTCAGATCAAGTTGCTACTGAACTTCGTAGGTCCACAAGGACACGTTCCGCACCAGAGTGGTACGGCAACCCCGTCCTGGAAATCATGTTGTTAGACAACGGTGAACCTTCGAACTATGAGGAAGCGATGGCGGGCCCAGATTCCGACAAATGGCTGGAAGCCATGAAATCCGAGATAGGATCCATGTATGAAAACAAAGTATGGACTTTGACTGACTTGCCTGATGATCGGCGAGCCATAGAAAATAAATGGATCTTTAAGAAGAAGACAGACGCAGATGGTAATGTAACCATCTATAAAGATCGGCTTGTCGCTAAGGGTTATCGACAAGTTCAAGGGGTTGACTACGATGAGACTTTCTCACCCGTAGCGAAGCTGAAGTCCGTCCGAATCATGTTAGCAATTGCCACATTCTATGATTATGAGATATGGCAAATGGATGTCAAAACGACATTCCTTAATGGTTTCCTTAAGGAAGAATTGTATATGATGCAGCCGGAAGGTTTTGTCGATCCTAAGAATGCTGACAAGGTGTGCAAGCTCCAACGCTCGATCTATGGGCTGGTGCAAGCATCTCGGAGTTGGAACATTCGTTTTGATGAGATGATCAAAGCATTTGGGTTTACACAGACTTATGGAGAAGCCTGCATTTACAAGAAAGTGAGTGGGAGCTCTGTAGCATTTCTCATATTGTATGTGGATGACATATTGTTGATGGGAAATGATATAGAATTCTTGGAAAGCATAAAGGCCTACTTGAACAAGTGTTTTTCAATGAAGGATCTTGGAGAAGCTGCTTATATATTAGGCATCAAGATCTATAGAGATAGATCGAGATGCCTCATTGGTCTTTCACAGAGTACATACATTGAGAAGATCTTGAAGAAGTTCAATATGGATCAGTCAAAGAAGGGGTTCTTGCCTGTATTGCAATGTACGAGATTGAGCACGGCTCAATGCCCGACCACGGCAGAAGATAGATAAAAGATGAGTGTCGTCCCCTATGCCTCGGCCATAGGGTCTATCATGTATGCTATGCTGTGTACCAGACCTGATGTAAACCTTGCCGTAAGTCTGGTAGGAAGGTACCAAAATAATCCCGGCATGGAACACTGGACAGCGGTCAAGAATATCCTGAAGTACCTGAAAAGGACTAAGGATATGTTTCTCGTTTATGGAGGTGACGAAGAGCTCGTCGTAAAGGGTTACGTCGATGCTAGCTTCGACACAGATCTGGATGACTCTAAGTCACAAACCGGATACATGTATATTTTGAATGTTGGGGCAGTAAGCTGGTGCAGTTGCAAGCAAAGCGTTTTGGCGGGATCTACGTGTGAAGCAGAGTACATGGCAGCCTCGGAGGTAGCACAAGAAGCAATCTGGGTGAAGGAGTTCATTACCGACCTAGGAGTCATACCCAATGCGTCGGGCCCAATGACTCTCTTCTGTGACAACACTGGAGCTATTGTCCTTGCCAAGGAGCCCAGGTTTCACAGGAAGACCAGGCATATCAAGCGTCGCTTCAACTCCATTCATGAAAGTGTTCAAAATGGAGACATAGATATTTGTAAAGTACATACGGACCTGAATGTGGCGGATCCGTTGACTAAACCTCTCCCTAGAGCAAAACATGATCAACACCAGAACTGCATGGGTGTCTGATTCATGACAATGTAACTAGGTTATTGACTCTAGCGCAAGTGGGAGACTGTTGGAAATATGCCCTAGAGGCAATAATAAAATGGTTATTATTATATTTCCTTGTTCATGATAATTGTCTATTATTCATGCTATAATTGTGTTATCCGGAAATCGTAATACATGTGTGAATACATAGACCACAACACGTCCCTAGTGAGCCTCTGGTTGACTAGCTCGTTGATCAAAAGATAGTCATGGTTTCCTGACTATGGACATTAGATGTCATTGATAACAGGATCACATCATTAGGAGAATGATGTGATGGACAAGACCCAATCCTAAGCATAGCTTAAAGATCATGTAGTTTGTTTGCTATAGCTTTTCCAAATGTCAAGTATCATTTCCTTAGACCATGAGATTGTGCAACTCCCGGATATCGTAGGAGTGCTTTGGGTGTACCAAACGTCACAATGTAACTGGGTGACTATAAAGGTGCACTACGGGTATCTCCGAAAGTGTCTCTTGGGTTGGCATGAATCGAGACTGGGATTTGTCACTCCGTATGACGGAGAGGTATCTCTGGGCCCACTCGGTAATGCATCATCATAATGAGCTCAATGTGACCAAGTGGTTGATCACGGGATCATGCATTACGGTACGAGTAAAGTGACTTGCCGGCAACGAGATTGAACGAGGTATTGGGATACCGACGATCGAGTCTTGGGCAAGTAACATACCAATTGACAAAGGGAATTGTATATGGATTGATTGAATCCTCGACATCGTGGTTCATCCAATGAGATCATCGAGGAGCATGTGGGATCCAACATGGGTATCCAGATCCCGCTGTTTTGTTATTGACCGGAGAGCCGTCTCGGTCATGTCTGCGTGTCTCCCGAACCTGTAGGGTCTACACACTTAAGGTTCGGTGATGCTAGGGTTGTTGAGATATTAGTATACGCTAACCCGAAAGTTGTTCGGAGTCCCGGATGAGATCCCAGACGCCACGAGGAGTTCCGGAATGGTCCGGAGGTGAAGATTTATATATAGGAAGTCAAGTTTCGGCCATCGGGAAAATTTTGGGGGCAATCGGTATTGTACCGGGACCACCAGAAGGGTCCCGGGTGTCCACCGGGTGGGGCCACCTATCCTGGAGGGCCCCATGGGCTGAAGTGGGAGGGGAACCAGCCCCTGGTGGGCTGGTGCGCCCCCATGGGCCTCCCCCTGCGCCTAGGGTTGGAAACCCTAGGGGTGGGGGGTGCCCCACTTGGCTTGGGGGGCACTCCACCCCCTTGGCCGCCGCCCCCCTTGGAGATTCAATCTCCTAGGGCCGGTGCCCCCCTAGGTATCCTATATATAGTGGGGGGGAGGGAGGGCAACCGCACCCTAGCCCCTGGCGCCTCCCTCTCCCTCCCGTGACACTCCTCCCTCTCCCTGAGCTTGGCGAAGCCCTGCCGAGATCACCGTTGCTTTCACCACCACGCCGCCGTGCTGCTGGATCTTCATCAACTTCTCCCTCCCCCTTGCTGGATCAAGTTGGAGGAGACGTCTTCCCAACCGTACGTGTGTTGAACGCGGAGGTGCCGTCCGTTCGGCGCTAGGTCATCGGTGATTTCGATCACGACGAGTACGACTCCATCAACCCCGTTCTCTTGAACGCTTCCGCGCGCGATCTACAAGGGTATGTAGATGCACCCCCTCTCCCTCGTTTCTAGATGACTCCATAGATTGATCTTGGTGATGCTTAGAAAATTTTAAAATTCTGCTACGTTCCCCAACACTGAGGACTTTGTCGGAATAGCTGAGGACTTTGGAGGAGCAGGAGCAGTATGAGGAATTGGCCGTGAGGGCTTTGAGGGTTCTGGTCGTGAGGGCATTGCTGAGGAACTTGGCCTTGAGGGTGCTGTTGGTGAAGCTTGGCTTGCGCACATGATTCTTTGACATAGCCTTCTTCGGCTTGACAGCAGAGGCCTCAGCAGAGGCAGCAACAGCAGCAGAGTCTTCATTGAATTTCCTCACTGCTTCTCTGGCTTGCTTAGCCAACTTGGCTTGGCAGTTGGCCCATTCATCAAGATAGTCCTCACCGCGCTTGAGGCTGGTGGGATCTGCTATTTGGCCAGGTGCCAACGGAGCTCTTGGGCATTGAGGATTGAGTGCGAATTTCTTCATGTACTTTGGAGTTACATATCTGTACTCCCTCCATTCTCTTGCCCATCTCCTTTCTATCTTCTGAATGCGCACCTTGCATTGATTTTTGTCCTCCTCAGGACGTGTGCAGTACCCAACATAGATGTCATCAGGGATCTCAAAGGCAGTCATAACCTCAGGCTTCTTTCCTCCTTCTTGTGGCCTTTTACCATCAGCCATTTTCTTCAGTTGAGGAGTTTGAACAATCGAATTCTCTGAAGAATTATGCAACTTTTCTTCGAGGAACGCTGCAAATGAGTTAAGTTGATGAGAACCTAGTGATTCAGCAGCTGACATGAGTACCTGTGAACAGAGTATAGTTGCGAGGAATTTGGAGAGGTCATATGCGTTCTCAGAAGGTTTTTCAAAAAGAACAAGTTTGAGGAATTTGACCAGATGAGTCTTGAAGAATTTCACTAAGCGTTCTTTGTCTTAGGTTCCAGAGTTGTATAGATCGAAGATCCACACAATTGAGGAATTTGGAAGAAAAATGATGCTTAGAGAAACGAATCAAGAACAGATGACTTGTGAGGTGTTTAGTGTGTGAAGATATGAAGAGAAACACCTTTGAAGATTTTGTAGATAATCATTCGAATCAACGAGGGCAGTAAAAGTAACTTTTAATTACCCTGGATGAAGAACATGACGAACAGTGAAGTGGAGAGGTGAAGTTCGTCTGTGTAGATCTTCCACGCCCTAACTCAGCGGAGGAAGATGGCTACGGCGGCGGCGGAGTGAAGATTTTCGCGGACGGCGTGAGTACGGCGGCGACGAGGTCGAGGCAGTGAAGCTCTTCCTCACCGGCAATGATGAAGTAGCGGCGGCACTAGGGTTTGAGAAGCTCGAGTTGGAGAGAGGTCGAGCAGAGTAAAAGAAGTGAGGAAGGGGAAGAGGGGTATTTATAGCCACGGTGAAAAACTGTTCTCCCGAAGAAATTGGATGAACGTGCCCCTGACCCTTCTCATTCGCTTGACATGTGTCAGCCACATACTGAGAGGTGGAGATCGTGTGCGATCGTGGGTGAAAGGATAAGTATATCATGGGATGCGGAACGGTTTGAGCGGCAAAGCCAAAAATTTAGACATGATAGGTTTTAAAGTTTCATTCACAATTTCTTCAGCTGACAAGGACACAGTGAAGATTTTGGACGAGTTTCAAATAGAACGCATATGAAGAATTTGTGAACAGATTGGGTTGAGTATAGCATAGAGGGGAAGGGTCCGATCACATTCACTTAGCAGAAAAATCAACTTGAAGAATTAGCAATAAGTGAATGCTGTAGAGGACATAAACTCATATATATATATATATATATATATATATATATATATATATATATATATATATATATATATATGAAGAAAAACAACGGAAACAGTGAAGACAATGCAAAGTTGAAGAATATGAACAACTGAGGAATTTCAACTTTTGGTGGTGGTGTGACCCACCTTATAAGAATGATGATTTCAGACACCGCGTACAATTATCGTAGGGTTCTGAGAATCAAATTCTTCATTAATTTATTCACACTAAGAGTGTTATTCTTCATTGATTGAAGAAAAACATTTCTTCATGTGTTCCACATCTAAGTCATCAATTTTGCATAAGTTTTAGGATGTGTGTCCTTTTCAAAGAACATTCGAAGACTCTAGGATATTTAGCTCACACCGCAACTTGCTAAATCTCTTCTCATCCAAGGGATTTGTGAAGATATCGGCTAGCTATTCTTCAGTCTTCACATGCTCAATAGAAATTTCGCCCTTCAACACATGATCACGAAGAAAATGATGACGAATTTGAATGTGCTTATTCTTCGAGTGCTGAACTGGGTTGTGAGTAATCTTGATGGCACTCTCATTGTCACAGAAGAGATGCACATTCTGCATGTTGATGCCGTAGTCCTTGAGAGTTTGCTTCATCCATAGCAATTGAGCACAGCAAGAACCAACGTCAATGTACTCAGCTTCAGCAGTAGATAGTGATACACAGTTCTGTTTCTTCGAGGACCAACAGACCAAAGATCGTCCAAGGAAATGACATGTACCAGATGTTGACTTGCGGTCCACATGATCACCAGCATAGTCAGAGTCAGAATATCCAATGAGATCAAAAGCCGAGCCCTTGGGGTACCATAATCCAAGTGTTGGTGTGTGAGCTAGATATCGAAGAATATGCTTCACAGCCTTATGGTGTGATTCCTTCGGTGTAGCTTGAAATCGTGCACACATGCAAACACTAAGCATTATGTCTGGCCTATATGCACATAGGTACAATAAAGAGCCCATCATGGAGCGGTATACGTTATGATCGAAGTCGGTACCATTTTCATCAGTGCATAGATGGCCATTTGTGGGCATAGGAATTTTGACGCCTTTGCAATCTTGCATGCCGAATTTCCTTAGTACATCCTTGAGGTATTTCTCCTGGGATATGAATATGCCATTGCGTTGTTGACGAATTTGAAGACCTAAGAAGAATTTCAACTCTCCCATCATAGACATTTCATATTCTTCACTCATCATATAGGCAAATTCATCACTATAACGTTTGTCAGTACATCCAAAGATAATATCATCAACATATATTTGGCACACAAACAATTCACCATCATAAGATTTAGTGAAAAGAGTAGGGTCGAGTGAACCGGGTTTGAAGCCTTTCTTCATGAAGAATTCCTTCAAGGTATCATACCACGCCCATGGGGCCTGCTTGAGGCCATAGAGAGCCTTGTTGAGTCTGAAGACTTTGTCAGGATTCTTTGGATCTTCAAAACATGTGTGTAGCCTTGAGCTACAAGCCGTGCCTTATTCCTCACCACAAGGCCATTTTCATCTTGCTTGTTGCGGTAGATCCACTTCGTGCCAATGATATTGTGCTTGCGAGGATCTGGACGTTTGACCAGTTCCCAAACATTGTTGAGCTTGAACTGATATAGTTCTTCTTGCATGGCCTGAATCCACTCAGGCTCCAGAAATGCTTCATCTACCTTAGTGGGCTCTGTGATAGAGACAAAAGCATAGTGCCCACAAAAGTTAGATAAATATGAAGCTTTTGAGCGTGTGAGAGGACCTGGCGCTTTGATGTCATTGATGATCTTTTCAACTTGCACTTCTTTTGCAATGCGAGGATGAGCTGGTTGTCGTTGAAGAATTTGATCAGCATTCTCTTCAGCACCATTTTCTTCAGTATTTTCTTCAGGTGCATTAGCTCGACATTCTTCCTGTTCTGGAATGAATTCTTCAGCAGATTCTTCAGTAGGAATGACATCCTCAGTAGCCTTGAACTTGATAGTTTCCTCAGGTGCTGGTTCATCTATCACAGTAGGTAGGTGCTCTCTTTGCGAGCCATTAGTTTCATCGAACTGCACATCTACAGTTTCAACAACCTTGTGAAGAACGTTGTTGAAGACTCTATAGGTGTGCGAGTCCTTTCCGTAACCAAGCATAAAACCTTCATGTGCTTCTGGTGCAAATTTTGAGTTGTGATGAGGATCTCTAATCCAACATTTAGCACCGAAGACTTTGAAATAACTTACATTGGGTTTCTTATCAGTGAGGAGTTCATAGGCAGTCTTCTTGAAGAATTTGTGAAGATATACTCTGTTGATGATGTGGCACGCAGTATCAATTGCCTCAGTCCAGAAACAACGAGGCGTTTTGTATTCATCAAGCATAGTGCGAGCCATCTCAGCAAGAGTCCTGTTCTTGCGCTCCACGACACTGTTCTGCTGAGGAGTGTAAGGAGCAGATAACTCATGAGTAATACTAAGTTCATCAAGATAGTCATCTAGACTAGAATTCTTGAACTCGGTTCCATTGTCACTTCTGATGTGCTTGATCTTCACACCAAAGTTGGTTGAAGCCCTCGAGGAAAATCGTCTGAAGACTTCCTGCACTTCATGTTTGTAAGTAACAATGTGTACCCATGTGTATCGAGAGTAATCATCAACAATAACATAGCCATATTGAGATGCATCATTTGAAACAGCAGAATAATGGTTAGGACCGAAGAGATCCATGTGAAGCAATTCAAATGGACAAGTAGTGGTCATGATAGTCTTCGCTGGATGCTTGGCCTTTGTCATCTTCCCAGCTTCACAGGCTCCGCATAGGTGATCCTTGAGGAATTTTACATTCTCGATGCCAATGACATGCTTCTTCTTCGCAAGTGTGTGCAAATTCCTCATGCCTGCATGACCAAGTCATCGATGCCAGAGCCAGCCTTCTGAAGCTTTTGCAAGTAGACACACGGCTGGTTGTGGTCCTGTAGAGAAATCAACAATATACAGGTCTCCTCTCCTAAAGCCTTGGAAGACTTTGGAATTGTCAGCTTCCATAACCACAACACAACGGTATTTGCCAAAGACAACAACCATATCAAGATCACAAAGCATTGAGATAGACATAAGGTTGTATCCTAAGGACTCAACAAGCATGACTTTGTCCATGTGTCGATCCTTTGTGATCGCAACCTTACCTAGACCCAATACCTGACTTTTGCCTTTGTCAGCAAAGATGATATGCTTCAGATGCGACGGAGATAATGGAGCATCCATCTATAGATTCTTGTCACCAGTCATGTGATTTGTACATCCACTATCAAGGACCCACTCAGTGGCTTTGGGTTGATCATCCTGCAGATGAATTAGTGCATCTTACAAACTCATATAGTTCATCAGTGAAGAATATGACATCAATTCATGAGATCAAGTTCATCAAATAAGAGAACAGATAGAGCAATATGAGGACGTGAGAAATGAATCCCGCGTCCTATCAGGCATGCTCAGGTCTCCAGCAAATTCTTTAGACGATTACGTACGTCTGGAGACCTGACCCTGCAGAAGAGATTAGTTCTTTTTCTTCACCACCCACATCTGAAGGGGTGGCAAAGAGTTCATTATTCTGCGAGCTCCATACGAGAAGGATGGCATAGAAGCCAGTCCATTTCGTTTCACATAAGAGGGGTTAGAGCAAGTATAAGAGTAAGCAGAGAAATTCTTCGAGGATTTATGGACATAATGATTTGAAGAATAATGCACATATCCATAATCCTTAGATCTTCCCCGTGAAATAGACGGGTTAGCACGATGATTTTTATATGAGGACTTTGATCCTTTTGAGGAATATGATCCATGTGAGGAGTTTAGTCCGTATGAGGACTTGGATCCATATGAAGAATTTGGTCCATATGAAGAATTTGATCTGGGGTTCCTATTCCTCACAGGTGGCGTCATGATGACATTCACCTGAAGATTTTCAAGGCATCTTTTGGGAACCCAGATTTTCTTCATAGGGGAGCCGTTCCTGCAGTTAGTGCCAACATATCTAGCAAATACTTCACCATTCTGATTTTTGAACAATTTATAGTTGGAGTCAAATGACTCATCATCAGAACGAGGAGATTCACATGCAAATCCAGATAAGTTAGATGGATCAACTGGAGGTCCCTTTGCAACAACCCATGTTGTTTTGGGTTATTGCTCAGGCTTCCAATATGTACCATCAGCATTGAGTTTCCTCTCAAAGGCAATACCCTCTTTCCTAGGGTTCCTGTTGAGGATCTGATTTTTAAGCACATCACAAAGAGTCTGATGCCCTTTGAGGCTTTTGTACATGCCTATCATGTACAATTCCTTCAGCCCTGCGTCATCAGTGATACTAGCAATGTCCTCAGATGAGGAATTAGTGATAACAGAGGCATGTGAAGAATTTGAAACATTAGCAGCATTTGAACATTTAGGTGAAGAATTAGCAGATTCACGTTCAATGCACTTCAAGCATGGAGGAACAAATTCTTCCTGAGAAGCGCTGATTTGTTGAGCAAGTAATGAATCGCGCTCCTTCTGAAGATCTTCATAACTCACTCTTAGCTTCTCAAGGTCTTGCTTTCTTTGAAGAAATTCATAAGAAAGCTTCTCATGATTGGATAAGAGAGTGTTATGATGATCTTGAAGGGTGTCATACTTAGTATGAAGTCTCTAAAGACTTTCAGCCAAAGCTTTTGACTGATCCATTTCTTCACCCAACATATCATCGCTGTTATTTAGCATGTAATGAACTTTTTCCAAAGCTCTTTGTTGTTTAGTGGCAAGGGAAGCAAGTTTGACATAGCTGGGCCCAAATTCATCACCAGATTCATCATCACTTGACTCGGATAGGTAGCATTCAGTTACCTCAGCATCTTTTGCCATAAGGCATGATGTAGAAGATGATGATTCTGGTTCGAATGTCATCACTTTGAGATATTCCTTGAAGTCCTCAAACCAAAGATCATGACAGGTTCGATGACCTTCATAGGCCTCAGAGAGACGGTCCCAGATAAGCTTCGCATGATCGAGATGCATGATATTCCTGAACTGATTCTGAGACAGATAGGAGCAGATGACGTCCTTTGCCATGAGGTTGAGAAGAGTGTACTTGTGAATGTCATCTGCTTCCGCCATCTTGCACAGATCGGTCAGACCAATCTCAGTGACGGTCCATAGCTCGCTGTTCATCGCCATGAGGCGCTTCTTCATCATGGCCTTCCACTTGGGATACTCATGACCGTCAAAGATGGGGCATGTCACTTTCTTCATACCTGTGGTCGACATAACTAAACTCCAGGCGACTAAACCAAAATCACACAGAAAAAGGGAGTACCTCGCTCTGGTACCAATTGAAAGTGCGTTATATTGACTAGAGGGGAGTGAATAGGCGATTTTTATGAAATTCTTAACTGAGGAATTTGCCGGTGAGGAAATTCCTTAGCGAAGAACTACTAGTAGCGGAATAAGTACTCAAAAGTAAACATAACAAAATACAAGCATAGTCATCATGATGAAATGAAGACAGGCACAGAGTACAGGAAGCATAAGCACAAGATAACATAGGATGAAGACAAACAGACTGAAGAAATTGAACTGAGGAAATTGAGAAAGTCTTCAGTCAAAGTCTTCAAACACAGATATGAACAAACACACAACACAGTTATGAGGAAATGAACGAGTTGAGGGAATAGAACCAGTAAGCTTGGTGAAGACAATGATTTGGTAGACCAGTTCCAACTGCTGTCTCAGTTGTACGTCTGGTTGGAGCGGCTGAGTATTTAAACTCGAGGACACACAGTCCCGGACACCCAATCCTGAACATGCAGCTCAGGACACCTAGTCCTCACCGTATTCTCCTTGAACTAAGGTCACACAGACCTCGTCCAATCACTCGTGGTAAGTCTTCAGGTGACTTCTGAACCTTCACAAACTTGGTCACTCGGCGATCCACAATTCCTCTTGGATGCTCTAGACCATGAAGCCTAACTGTCTGGAAGAAGCACAATCTTCAAAGGTAACAAGCGTCGCATTCACGCAGGATCAATCTCTTCAGTGATGCTCAATCACTTGGGGTTTCTAGGTGTTTGGGTTTTGGGTTTTTCCTCACTTGATGATTTTTGCTCAAAGTCCTCGGAGGATGGGTTGCTCTCAAATGACAAGTGTCAGTTTCTCTCGGAGCAGCCAACCAACTAGTGGTTGTAGGGGGCGGCTATTTATATCCTAGGGACCAGCCCGACATGATAAGACATTAATGCCCTTCAATGATATGACCGTTAGGTGGATAGATATTTTGGGACAGCTGGCGTATAGCACATCAACGGTCAGAATTTTGAGTAGCAAAATCCTTAGGGCTATCATGTTCCTCACTGTGTAGGAAATCCGCACTAGCGAATTCCTAACTCCTCAGTCAGAACAAATTCCTCAGAGACCAGAAGAACTTCGTCTCTGTCACTGAAGAAATTGACTGAACTATATGAGATTTCCAATGGCTTCGCTCGAAGGGACTGGTAGGTGTAGGATTTTGAGTTGAGCATCACATGGAATTTTTTCCTTAGTATTTCCTCGACCCCCTTTAACAGTACGGTGTTTCCTATGACTCAAGAAAGAGAAAATGAAACTATGGAAACAAAAGTCTTCACGCTTCATGTTCCTTGAATGAATGCCAAGTCTTCACGGTCACACCAATTTCTTCACTTTCAAAGTCTTTAGAAAGTCTTCAGAGATTCAAAGTCTTTAGTCGAAGAAACTTCATTTTTAGGGGTCGACTTTCTCTGTAAATATCAAACTCCTCATAGACTTATAGACCTGTGTACACTCACAAACGCATTAGTCCCTTAACCTATAAGTCTTCAATACATCAAAGTCACTAAGGGGCACTAGATGCACTTACACTCCAGCTAAGATGAGATGCCCGAGTTTGATCTCCCCTCTCTCTCTTTTCCTCTCGGTCCCCTCTACTATGGTGGCTAGTCCTATTTATAGAGGCCTTGGCCCTCTTCCCAAATATTGAGCGGGAAGGGAGCCAACAATGGCGGGCTAATTTGAAGGGGGACGACTAGTACAAGCCATCCTGACAAAAGGTAGTCTGCGCCTGTGGAAGGCTCTGGGGGTGACGTCGTCTTGGGCTCCACGATGACCTCCGTCTTGAAGTCCTCCTGGTCTTGGTCTTGTTGCACCAGAATGGCAACCTTTGCCTGATGCATCGGTACTCCGCGGTTGCGCTTGCCTCCTTTGCACCAAAGAGGAAACAAGGATGCTGCGCGCGCTGGCGCCCGCCTGGTGTCGATTGTCATGGATCACGTCACGAGAGCCTCGTGAGGTTCGCCCCGCCTTGATATCTCCTCTCCTCGCGAGCCTGCTTGACCAGGCCACTCCAGAGGAGGTCTTGCGTCGCCCTCCTCGCGAGGCTTGGCCCCTCGCGAGGGTCTTGGATGCCTTGTTGATGAAGACGGGCCGTACGACCTGCTGGCTTGGCCACGCCATGTGTCGTAGGCAGGCAAGTCCGGGGACCCCCGTTCCCAGAATGCCGATAGTAGCCCCGGGGCCCAAGGTGCGCGCGGGCTTGGCTTCGCGGTGAAGCCAAGGGTCAAGTTCGGAGCACCGCGGGCCCCAAAAGCCCGCGGCCTCGGTTAACGCATGGCGGTTGATTGGACGTGGGCATCTCCATTTCCCCATGTTGCCTCGGCAACTGCTTGACCTGACAAAAGGCTGGCGCGGGCGGCACTTGCCTTCATTGCTTCTTCCTTGCCTTGCTCCAGATCCCCTTTCTCGCTCTTCGCCACCGCTACCTACAGATCTGCTCCGGCCTTGCTCTGCATTTGCCGCCCATGGCATCGCGCAAGGTCAAGATTTCCTCGGCTCCTGCTTGGTATGAGCCCGCTCTTGAGGCGCCCACTGTCACGGAAAAGAGCCTTGCCTCCAGCGCCCGCTGACGGCGTGAGAGAGCAACGAGTGGGGGAAAACGGAGCTCCGGCTTGCCTCCAACGAGCCGGAGCCTGAGGGGAGCACCTTCTTTCCCTTCTTTTCGAGCAGTGTTGCCGTCGGGTTGGTTCCTCCCTTCTCTGATTTCTTTTATGAAGTCCTCAACCACTATGGGCTGCAAGCGTTGCATCTCCATCCCAACTCTGTCCTCCTCCTATCCATCTTTGCCTACTACTGTGAGGCATACTTGGGCGTGATGCCGCTCGTGGCGCTCCTGCGCCATTTCTTCTTCCTCCACGTCAGCGAGGGTCACATCTCTAGATGCGCCAACTTCGTCGCGTCCGGCAAGGCCAACTCCATCTCGAGCACCGGGAAGAGGGCTGACAACATTCGATCCAAATGGGTCATGGTGGACGCCAAGATCGCCCATCCGTGCCTGATGTTGCCGATGAAGGCGCCCCGGCAAGGCAAGGAGTGGCCCAGGGTGGAGCTTGTCGACGAGCGGGCATCGTCAGTGTTGGGGCAGATGATGACTGACCTAAAGCCGGGCAATGCGAGGGTGGCCAAAATAATGGGAGCGATGCTCCTGAGGGAGTTCTTGATGCTGCGGGTTGCCCCACTCCAGGCGCGCGCGCCCCTTCTGGGAGCTTGTAGGAGGGGAAAACAAGGCCCTCCTGAGGCCGGGGGACCTGCCTGACGACGAACTAGACGCCGTCCTGCGTCTCATAGTCGGAGACAACCAGGAGTACCCGCCTAGCGCTTTCATCCCCTGTTTCAACACAGGACCGGGAGGAATTCGTTGCCTCCAGGCCGACCTTTGATGCGCGCGGGCTGGTGCCGCCGGTGTTTTCGGGAGCTCCTACAGTGCAGAAACTGGTGGAGGTGTCTTCCGGCGAGCCCCGCGGAGAGGGGGAAGAGGAGGTGGACTCGGAGGAGACCCCGGAAGAGGTGGGGGAGACCTCCCCTCCGAGCAAGGCCAAGATTCTCTACGCCCTTCCTGATGATGCCGAGGCCGACACCTACCAAGGAGAGAAGGAGCAACCCTTCATCCCGATGAAGGGTAGGTCATCGCCGGTGGACCGTGGTGACGCCTCTGCCCCAACACCTCCTGGGGCTGGATCCGGTTCTACATCCGCACCGCATGGCGCCGCCGGAGCACAAACGCCTGCCCCTTAGGCCCCGATGCTGTCAGGCCTCAAGCTTCACAAGAGAAAGGTGGAGTACCTCGCGGTGGACCGGTAGGTGTCTCGAACTTCGCTTTGTCTCTGCTGGTATTTGCTATTTCCTGATGCTCGCCTTTGGTTGATTAGGCCGACATCTTCGGCGAAGAGGAGGAAGTAGGGTACGACGGCTGTGCCTCCCTCCGCAGAGCAAGGAGGCAACATCGCCCGTGTCTCCCCCACCCGGACGTCCTCACGGGGCCAAGAGGAGCATCCCCGGGTGAAGCCAGCCCCTATGGCCCCGCTGGCTCCGGAGGTGCCGGTACTTGGCGCGGCTGATGAGGTCCGAGCTGCTCCGAAACCTACGGTCTCCCAAGCCCTGGTGATGATGCCGCTTCCTCCTACTGTTGCATCTCCACTTCCTGGTCCTTGTGCTCCTGCTGCCTTCTTAGAGCGTGCCTTTTCGGAGATGACCCAACTGCAGGAGGATCTCCTGAGCGCTGGCCCACACCTGGTGGCCGAGCGTCTAGAGTTGGCCTCTGGCTGGCTTCATTCTGACTTGGCGGTACGCGCGGCGCTGGGCCAGGCTGTTGCAGCTTCCGAGAGGGAGAAGCAAGGAGTCGTCGGTGCTACAGCCGATCGTGAGGCGACGCTGAAAGATGCCAAGGCCGCCCGTGACCGCTGCCAAGCGCTGGAGGGCGAGTTGCAGAGCCTACGCGACAAGCACGCCGAAGAGGTACGCCGCAGCCAAGCAGAGGAGAAGGAGACGAAGGCCCGGGAGGAAGCCGTCAAGAACCATGATGCTGAGCTGGCGGAGCTGGGGAAGAAGCAGGTTGCTGAGCGCACCCGATTGGAAGAGTTGGAGCAGAAGATGGGGGCGAAGGAGGCCGATCTTGCCGCCAAGGCGCGAGTCCTGGACGAAGACCGTGTGGCCTTCACTGATCTTGAGAAGAGATCTCGCAAGGCGTTGAGGATGCTCTACGAGCACGGCCTAGAGAGGCCGCTAGACACTAACGAGGACGGCCCCGCCCAGCTGCTTCCTCTTGTGGTGAAGGCGCTTCAGGAGGTCGTTGAGGGCCTCGGTCCCATGGTGGAGGCAGAAGCTCATGTTTTGTCTTCAGCCACACTGACTCGCGTCCTCAGCCATCTGCACCTCCGCGACCCCAACGGCCGCCTTGATGAGCTGCTGGATCCTATGGCTAAAGACCTCTGCGAAGCCGCCGCCACAACTGTTCAAGGTCAAGTGGAGACATTGCTGGGGAAGTTCCGCGGCTTTTTCTCCGATCCTCTATCTGGCGATGGCGCGGATCCTGCGGCTGGTGATGAAGGTGAGAACATCGTCGCCCATGGGGAAGCACCTTCCGCATGCGACGGTGACATCCAGGGGTGACCTGCAGCTATTCTTCTCGTTTCATTCTTGCGACATACATCAGGCCTCGTGGAGGCATTTAGACTTTTCATTTGGTATTGTGAGAACAATATGCTTGTAATATTTGCTTTGAGATTTTGCGTTTTCCTTCCTATTTGCATTGTTGTGCGTGGGCAGAGCACGGCCCCGCGCATACCTCAACCGCCATTGGGCCGTCCGAAGACCAGGATGGTCCAAGGAGTGAGGGGCTACGTGACCAGTTAGGCTCCTGAGTCGCGATGCTTAGGAGTCCCCCTTAACATGCGAACAACATATAGGGAGAGTTTGTGAGGATAGATTAATGTTCTACGTCGGCAGAGCCCGGCCCCGCGCATACCTCAACCGCCATTGGGCCGACCGGAGACCAGGACGGTCCAAGGAGTGAGGGGCTACATGACCAGTTAGGCTCCTGAGTCATGATGCTCAGGAGTCCCCCTTGACGTTCAAACAATTTCCATACCTGCCCTCGCCGAGGCCTCGGGAGGGGCGCGCGACGCCCAGGTCCGGGGACCTGGTTGGGTGGCATGCGCTTGGGCGTGACCCGAGCGCAGCCCCCGTGCCCAGCCCCCTCGCACGACTCTTCCGAGGGGAGGTGTCGTGGTGAGGCTGGGCGCTGAGCTCTGGGCTCCCTGAGGTTGGTATGACCGTGGGGTCGCCCTCAGTTGTTTATCACCAGCGCGGAGCATAGTGCTTCCGCTTGTGCACGGGCATAGCCGCTCCTCGGTAGTGTCGACAGCCTGCGGGAGCATCGAGCTTCCACTTGGGCATGGGATGGGCCCCCCCCCCTCCGGGAGGAGCCCCCGGGGCGTGTACAGCCCCGCCCTGACATGTGGCTTGCACGGTAGGGCTGCGAGGTGTATCTAGGCACTCGTGAGCCAGCGCGGGACTCACGAGGCCCTACCTCAGGGCAGGTTGCGCCTGGTCTTGAGTCTTGGTGACTGTCCCTGCAAGGCGGTTAGATGCAAGCACTCTACGCCCTCAGGTCCCGGCCCTTGAGCGAGCTCAACCGCCACTGGTATGCCAGGTCGTGACGCCGTGGTCAAGGCCAGGGGGTGAGGGCTGGAGAGCCAATAAGAGCTCCTGAGTCACGATGCTCAGGAGCCCCCTTTTAACTTGCAAGTGAATTGCATAGGGTGAACGGACCCGTGGCAGGCGGTGACCGAGCAGGTGATAGCAGTTGGCAGGTTAAGCATGAAGAGCAGACCGACTTGGATAAATGTAGGAAGATACATGCCACTGGGTCTGGCCCGAGCGGCATGGGGATGATGCAGCCCGAGGGGCACCCCCAACAAGGTAAGCTAAAGACATAAGCAAAAGGGATACATGCCACAGGGACGGACCCATGTGGCCTGGGAATAATGCAGCCCGAGGGGCGCTCCCAGCTTAAATGGACTTGGAAGATGTCACCTGGTCCTGTAGATGAAGTAGAGTTGGTGCAGCTGAAGCCACGCGTTGAAGGAATGGCTCCTCATGAGCCACCGGGACCCTGAGCCTCGGGAGGCTCTGGGGGCTCGGGAGGTTCCCTGAAGACCGTCCCCATCTCCCCCAGAGCGGCGTGGGACCTGGCTTCCTAAGCCGCCGGGACTTGCCGCACATTGTGCTGATAGGCCGACGCCACACTCGGCAAGCTGAAGGGCATGCAAACGTAGCTGTGTGGTGGACCCTCACCGCGGCCCGCACGTGATGGCCAGAACCGTTCCTGAGATGCGGCCCTGTTGAGCCCTGGGATGTCGATGCAGGCGCGCAGCTCAGCACCCTCGCCTGGATGGTGAGCCGCGCTTGGTGAGTGGCTGTCGCCGTACATGGCTCTCGCGTCGTGTAGCTCTTGGGTGGTCTCGGTGATGAACTCCTGGGTGGTGGGCACTCCTTGCCCTGTGCACTCCTAAGGAAAGCGTGTCGTGAAGCACACTTCCAAGTGGTGCCCGAGCGCCTCCCTCGTGAGGTGGGCAAGGTCTGAGGCTCTCTAGGAGAGAGCCCCCGAGCCCTGTCGGAGGAGGGCGCCGGGCACGCTTTCCTATGCAGTGGAGGGAGGCGCCCCTGGAGTGGGCACTAATCCTGACGAGGCTGCTGACGCGACGCCATCTTCTTGGGGTCCTGTGCGGCGCGACAACTTCTTCTCGGGGATGGTCTCTGGAGGGCCTTCACTTCTGCTGTCAGCGTTGTCGATTGCTGCGGCTTGGAAGGCGCGCTCAAGGGAGCAGACCGCATCCCTTTCTTCACATGGGACCGTGATGACTCCCCCGCTTCCTGGCATCTTCAGGACGTTGTAGCCATGGTGAGTGACTGCAATGAACTTGGCCAGGGTTGGATACCCGAGGATGGCATTGTACGGTAGGCGGATGTGCGCGACGTCGAAGTCGATGAGCTCCCCGAAGGTGACAGGAAGGCGGACCTGCCCTATCGGTGTGGTGGAACCGTCAGTCACTCTTGAGAAAGGCTTGGTTGGCTGGAGCTGTTCATAGGGCACTTGGAGGTTATCGAACGTGTCGATGGATAGGACGCTGAGCCCCGCACCGCCGTCGATGAGAGTCTTGGTGACCTGCACATTGCTGATGACTGGGGAACACAACATCGGCAGGGTGCCAGCGGTGGCTGCACACTTGAGCTGATCCGCCGAGTTAAAGGTGATGGCGCATTGGGACCACCGGAGCGGGCGCGTGGCCTCGCGAGTGAACTGTTTGAAGATGCGCTGAGAGCCTGGGGCCTGAGCACCGCCCAAGATGCAAGCGATCGCACACGGCTCCTGGAAGCCCCCAGACCCCTCGTCCTGGTGGTGGTCGTCGTTCCTTCTTGGTGGCGGCAACGGGGGGAGACCGACGTTGCCCTGGGGGCGATCCTCACGAGGCAGGTCCCTCCAGCGCCCTCGCGAGGTTGGTCCTGCCAACGGTCCTCACGAGGCCGGTCGTGCCACTCTTGGCACGGGCCACGGTCGTCCCAGCGTCCGCCTCCGCGTCCTCCTCCACGGCCGTAGCCCCGGTCGTTGCGCTCGAGGCGTCGACCGAAGCATCCTTCCCGAATGGCTCTGAGCTCTTGGCAGTCGCTAGTGTTGTGGGTGTTCAGGTTGTGGAAGGCACAGAACAGATCACCATTCTTGGATGACTCGGGATGATCTCGGCCTCGCTTGGTGTCGGGCTCTTCTGCGAGCACTACTGCCTCTTTGCGCTTCACGTCCTTGGCCTTGGCCTTCTTCTCCTCCACTCCTGCAGCTGGCAGCTCAAGGAGAGAGAGGCGCCCCTCCTTAGCTCTTGCGCACTTGGTCGCCGGGTTGAACAGCTCCTGAGATGTGCAAAGCTCCTCGTGGATAGCCAGCTCCTCCTTCATCTTGATGTCACGAACACCGTCTGAGAACGCAGAGATGATGGCTTCGTCCGTGATCTTGGGGATCTTGAGGCGGGTGTTGTTGAAGCACTGGATGTATTTTTGGAGGGTCTCTCCTGGCTGTTGCTTGATGCGGCGTAGATCACCCACGGCCGATGGGCGGTCGCGAGTGCCCTGGAAGTTGGTGACGAAGCGGTCGCGCATCTCGTCCCAGGAGGAGATCGAGCCGTGCTGCAGGTTCAGGAGCCAGGAGCGGGCCCCATCCTTGAGAGCCATGGGAAACCACTTCGCCATGACTTTTTCGTCGCTATTAGCCACTTCGATGCTCAGCTCATAGAGCTACAGGAACTCTGCGGGGTCGGCGGTGCCGTCGTATCGAGGAGGTAGATCTAGCTTGAACTTGCCTGGCCAGGCAATGCTACGCAGCTCAGGGGTGAAGGCACGGCAACCTGCCGTGGTTGCCGGGGCCCGCTTCGGAGGCGGAGCTTGGTCTTGACGAGGTCCACGTTGCGCTGCTGCAGGCGGTACAAGGTCTTGACGAGGTGGCGCGGGGAGCGCCGGTGCAGCATCTCGCGGCCGCGGGATTTCTTGGCAGCTTCTTTCTTCACGGGCGGGCGCCGGGCGCGGTGGATCACGCCGCGGAGGCGCGCGCATTGGTGCCAAGGCACCATCTTGGGGTCGAGGCGGTGGAGGCACGCCATGAGCCCCGTCGCCTGCGGCTGGTTGAGGGGGAGGCAGAGAGTGGGACGGCGTCGGAGAGCCCCCTGCGGCACGGACGAGCTCGGCGACGCGGTCGAGCCACTCCTCATAGAGGTCGTCGATGGGGCGGTAACGCAGGAGCTCGTTCATCGCGATGAGCGTGGCCCGTGCCTCCATGGGAACGCGGCGTTTGTGGGACGAAGAAGCAGCAGGGGTGAGTGATGGAGTATCGGTGCGGCCGTCCTGCCGCACTGAAGGATGCAACAAGGACACCTGCTGCTCGTTCCCCACCGGGCCGGTGGCAGCATTGGCGGCAAGGGGCGGAGAACAACGAGGTGGCCCGCCGACAGGAGCCGTCTGAGCGCCGCGGGAGGCGAGGGCGGCCCGACGCTCAGCTCGAGCACGGCGAGCATCCGACATGGAGACGACGGAGCGACGGACTGACGGAAAGGAAGCTACGACGCACCCCTACCTGGCGCACCAAATGTCGGATGTGGCGTTCCGACAAACCCTTAAAGTTCGAACACTGGGGTGCACGTGAAGTCTTTCCCTCCTACCAATCTACGCTCTTGCTCTCTAGGATCTTGCGGACGAACTCGACGAACTCGCAACACGGAAAGACACGGGGTTTATACTGGTTCGGGCCACCGTTGTGGTGTAATACCCTACTCCAGTGTGGTGGTGGTGGATTGCCACTTGGGTTGATGATCAACAATACAAGGGGAAGAACAACCTCCTGAGGTTGAGGTGTTCTTGTGCTTTTGGACTTGTGTGTATCTCTCCAGCTAAGATGAGATGCCCGGGTTTGATCCCCCCTCTCTCTCTTTTCCTCTCGGTCCCCTCTACTATGATGGCTAGTCCTATTTATAGAGGCCCTGGTCCTCTTCCCAAATATTGAGCGGGAAGGGAGCCAACAATGGCGGGCTAATTTGAAGGGGGACATCTAGTACAAGCCATCCTGACAAAAGGTAGTCAACGCCTGTGGAAGGCTCTGGGGGTGACGCCGTCTTGGGCTCCACGATGACCTCCGTCTTGCAGTCCTCCTGGTCTTGGTCTTGTTGCACCGGAATGGCAACCTTTGCCTGATGCCTTGGTACTCCGCAGTTGCGCTTGCCTCCTTTGCACCCAAGAGGAAACAAGGACGCTGCGCGCGCTGGCGCCTGCCTGGTGTCGATCGTCATGGCTCACGTCACGAGAGTCTCGTGAGGTTCACCCCGCCTTGATATCTCCACGAGCCTGCTTGACCAGGCCGCTCCAGAGGAGGTCTTGCGTCGCCCGCCTCGTGAGGCTTGGCCCCTCGTGAGGGTCTTGGATGCCTTGTTGATGAAGACGGGCCGTACGACCTGCTGGCTTGGCCACGCCATGTGCCGCAGGCAGGCAAGTCTGGGGACCCCTGTTCCCAGAACGCCGACAATTCTCTTAGCCAAGTTACACTTGAGCAAGAAAATAGCTTATTGAAGGGAATTATAGAGAAAGGTGTTTACAAGAGCCTTGCCGGAAGTAAGCAATTTGAGGAAATTGTACGCAAGCAAGGAAGACACCGGAAGAATCAAGGTGTTGGTTTTGAACGAAAGTTCAATGCCAATGGATTTGAGTGGGAAGAAGATCAATACCCCAAGATGAAATTTGTTCCTCAACAAGAGAAGTTTGATCCTACTTCTTTCCAAGGAACACAAGCTCAAGATGATCTTCCACCACAAGACCACAAGCAAAAAGGCAAGGACAAGCTTCAAGAGGAGATTGATGAATTTGAAGAAGCTCCCAAAGCCTTGGTCAAGTGGGTTCCCAAGACTACATCAAGTTCTACTTCATCAAGTACGACTACAACTCCAAGGATTCCCATCAAGATGGTGTGGATCCCGAAGAAGAAGAACTAGAGAGTTCTTGAGGGTGACTTTGCCAACACACTTCACTCGTATCATTTTGGCGAGGACAAGTGCAAACAACTTCCATATCTTGCACTAGTTCAAGGAGTCGCAAACCCTATTGTTGGTAAGACAAGGGACAAGGTAACCAAATGCATTCATGGACATCATCTCATGTGAATATCACTCTATGTCTATGGATATCCTTGTTTGTTCCTTGTGGGACTAACCCGTGTAGGCACTGAAAGTGCAACTCACTCCAAAGGATTGCTCTGAAGGATCTACATCAACATTGAGCATCTACATCTTCAACACCTACATGAAGTCATCATCGACAAAACCCAAGGTTAGGTCATCCCTCTTAGGGGGGATATCACATCTAGGGGGAGTTTTACTCTAATCAATTGAGCTAAAGCAACTCTAATGGTGTGAACACAACAATGCTTTATGTAAAAGTGGCAACCCCACTTGTGCTTAAACGATGAGTATGACCTACGATCAAATGTTCTCATTTGACTCCTAAGTCAATATACTCATATATAGATGACCTAATCATCACCAAATTGCTTGATAGATGCTAGAGTGTTCGTGCATGCTTTGTCACATATTTATTTTGCCATCTTATTGTGTGAGCATGTTGGTTGCATATATTACTCATTCGAGGACATCCATTTGTTGCTTTGATTGTTTGGCTTTTTCTCTTTTTCCAAATGGATGGACAAGAGTGCCTAAGTACTCCCTCTAGATGTCTATGCTTTTCTCGACTCAAACTCTATTCATGCTACATCACAAAGTTAGATCAAGTCAGATTCGAACCACTTTGTGTGAGGAGCACTTGGAGTCCCCGATTCGTCATAGACTTAAACTTCCAAAACCTCTTTGTGCATTTCGGTATGACCGAGTCATCCATTTCGGTCACACTGAGATCACTAAGTTTATCTAGGTTTTCAATCTCGGTGCAACTGATTAGAACTTTTCGGTCACACCGAGTTGTAGTAACCGCTTGCAGTTCTGCATCTCGGTGCCACCGAGTTGTTCCACTCATTCACACCGACAGGGTCAGCTTATATATACTGACGGGTCAAATTTTGGAAAAAATTTCGAAACCTTTCACCCGCGCGTGACCCGCTCTGCCTCCTCGGGTGTCCGGATCATCCTTTCGCCTCCAGCGACCTCCCGCCGCTGGTCTCTACCGCCGTCAACGACAATATGCCCCGCCATTGCCGCCGTAGCAAGTTCACAGCCGAAGTAGGGTATGAACTTGATCTTTGTGCTATTCCTTAACTCTGATTCGTAGCACATTGCTTTGCCATGATTCTTGCCACGTATGAAATTATCATGTCCAGCGAAAGCATCCCGTAGATTAGATTTGATTTGAAAATTTAGGGTTAGGTCTCTAACGAACTCATCTCGGACTGACGGAGTTGTAGAAATCGATCTCACCGACTTGGCTTAGGCCATTGCACATGCATTTTCGGTCTGACCAAAAATTGCAAATCGGTGTGACCGAGTTCGATTCTCTGTGAAACCCTAGCAGTCTTGGTGCCACCGAACTGTGACTCGGTCTGACCGAGTTCACTAGTTTAGGTTCCAAAAGCTTCTTTGGTATCACCGAGTTTACAAATCGATAGATCCGAAATGCTTTCTGCGAAGAACTAAAACTAAGTTTTTAAGTCATCTGTTTTGCAAAAATTCTGCACTTTGTGATGCTCATCTACTCTACCCCATCTACAATCTATTCACAGGGTCTGCTGACAGTTTGCCTGCAAAATGTCTGATCAAAGTGATAGCCGGAACAAGTCTGAGGAGCAGGTTCATATGAGTGAAGGCACTAGTCCCTCTAGCACTTCCGATGATGGCAGCAGGAGCACACCAAGCAACTTGCCCAAGGCAGCCACCAGAACAAGAAAGAAGAAGACCTCAGATTTCGAGGATGAGGATTATGTGGCTGTTGAGGAAGAAGTCAGCTCCAAGAAAAAGGTGCTAAAGAAAGAGTATGGCACAGTTGCATCAACCGAGCCTGGATTGCACAAAAAGGCCCCTACCAAGAGGGTGCCAACCTTAAAAGTTAGAGCCTCAACTGCTGAAACCTGCAAGCCAACTAGAGAGGCTGCTGGAGAAGGAAAGAAAAGAAAAGAAAGGGTCAAGAAGACCACTACCAGAGTACTTGGTGGATCCTCCATTATGAGAGATTCAGAAGCAGAAGAGAGGAGAGGAAAAGCAACCACTGATGCTTTTAAGCGTGTGCCACGAGGTCCAAGGTCTGCTGCAGTGCCAGTCTCAGATGCTAGAGCTTCAGTGTCAGCACCAGCAGCTATAGCTCCAGTTCCACCTCCAGCACCCACTCCATCAGCTCCAACTACTTCATCGAAAGCCTTCATCCTTGGAGTTCTATCTACACCACCTCCCGAAGACAAAGCCTGAGAGACGTATAGCACTATGAATTTTCAAACTTTTTGGTAACTTGTTGCCAAAGGGGGAGAAATATGTATAGATCATAGGCTTCGAGAGAGAGTGTCCTGCTTTTTATCTCTCTTTCTATTTTGGTTGAACTAATTTATTGTGTGCTTGTGTGAGATACTTTATGTCCCTGTGAGATACTTATATGATCATGTGGTTGATCATATGCTACCTTAATGTTTGGTTGAATGATGCTATCCTTTATATTCCATATATGATCATTCACTTGCTTGGTGATGAGTGCATGCTTTTAATTTCTATCATTTTGAGCGCTACACCAAGATGTATGTGACATGGAAGAGTAACCCATGATCCCAATCGATTGTGCATTTGCATTCAAAAGCAAATTTTAAATAATGCACAAATTTAGGGGAGATCTTGCTTATCACATACTTCTCAAAGCGACGATGTTTTTCAATCTTATAATCATTTGTCGAAGCTTTGATCTATATGTTGTCATCAATTACCAAAAAGGGGGAGATTGAAAGTGCAACTATCTCTGGGTAGTTTTGGTAATTCCTAACAATATATAGCTCATTGAGCTAATGCTACTTGAAGATAAATATTTCAGGAAAATCTCAATGATTGGCATGGCATGGATTAAAAAGTGGACCCCTCAAAATGCTAAGGACAAAAAGATTGGCTCAAGCTCAAAGAACAAGACTCTACATTTCATTTTTAGTGATCCAAGATCACATTGAGTCCATAGGAAAAGCCAATACTATTAAGAGGGGATGAGGTGTTGCTTAATGAGGTTCTTGCTCAAAGTGCTTAGTGATATGCTCCACAACCCTCAACCACTTTCTCATATCCAAATATATCCCAAAACAAAAGTCAAACTCGGCCTCACCGATTTGATCTATCCGGCGCCACCGAGTTCACTTGACATAGCCACTACCACAAACCCGTCTTTTCGGTCCTACCGATAGGGATCTCGGTCTCATCGAGATGGGATTGTAATCTCTCTGTTTCCCTTCGTAACGTTTCAGTCCAACCGATATGAGCGATCGGTCCCACCGAGATTGCAATGCAAACTCTCTGTTTCCCTTTCGTAACGTTTCAATCCTACCGAGAGAGCGAATCGGTCCCACTGAGATTGCCTGACCAACTCTTTGGTTAGTCTATTACAAAAATCGGTCTCACCGAAGTTGTGTAATCGGTCTCACCGAGATTACGTCATGCCCTAACTCTAATGATATCGGTCCCACCGAGTTGACATGCGGTCCCACCGAAAATCCTAATGGTCACATTATGAACTAAATCGGTCTGACCGAGTTGTATGATTCGGTCCCACCGAGTTTGGTGATTTGTGTGTAATGGTTAGATTTTGTGCGGAGGCTATATATACCCCTCCACCCACTCTTCATTCGTGGAGAGAGCCATCAGAACATGCCTACACTTCCAACATATATTTTTTGAGAGAGAGCCACCTACACTCGTGTTGAGGTCAAGATACTTCATTCCAACCACATAAATCTTGATCTCTAGACTTCCCCAAGTTGCTTTACACTCAAATCATCTTTCCACCAAATCCTATCCTATGATAGAGAGTTGAGTGTTGGGGAGACTATCATTTGAAGCACAAGAGCAAGGAGTTCATCATCAACACACCATTTGTTGCCTCTTGGAGAGTGGTGTCTCCTAGATTGGTTAGGTGTCACTTGGGAGCCTCCGTCAAGATTGTGGAGTTGAACCAAGGAGTTTGTACGGGCAAGGAGATCGCCTACTTCGTGAAGATCTACCCTAGTGAGGCAAGTCCTTCGTGGGCGATGGCCATGGTGGGATAGACAAGGTTGCTTCTTTGTGGACCCTTCGTGGGTGGATCCCTCCGTGGACTCGCGCAACCGTTACCCTTCGTGGGTTGAAGTCTCCATCAATGTGGATGTACAATAGCACCACCTATCAGAACCACGCCAAAAATCTCCATGTCTACATTGCGTTTGCTCCCTCCAAACTCCTCCCGTCACCTCCATATGCAATTGTTTTACATTCCGCTGCTATACTCTTAGAATTACATGTGTAGGTTGTCTGCTTGACTTGTGCTAAGTTGCTAAAATCTGCCAAGAATTAAAATTGGGAAAAGGCTAGATTTTTATTTGGTCAAGTAGTCTAATCACCCCCCTCAAGACATACTTTCGATCCTACAACACTTCCACCAAGAGAAATTTGATTCCCCCTACTAATCCCTTGCGGATCTTGTTACTCTTGGGTGTTTGAGCACCCAAGACAGTTGAGGTCACCGCTCAGCCATATTCCATTGTGGTGAAGCTTTGTGGTGTCATTGGGGGCCTCCGATTAAGTTGTGGAGATTGCCCCAACCTTGTTTATAAAGGTCCGGTCGCCGCCTCCAAGGGTACCAATAGTGTAATCACGGCATCTCGCATTGTGTGAGGGCGTGAGGAGAATACGATGGCCCTAGTAGTTTCTTGGGGAGTATTGTGCCTCCACACCTCTCCAACAGAGATGTACTTCCTCTCAAAGGGAAGGAACTTCGGTAACACATCCTCGTCTCCACCGGCTCCACTCTTAGTTATCTCTTACCTTTACTTGCGCAAGCTTATATTGTGTTGTATCCCTTGCTTGCTTGTGTGCTTGTTGTTGTTGCATCATATAGGTTGTTCACCTAGTTGTATATCTAGGCAACCTACTTTGATGCAAAGTTTAATTTGGTAAAGAATAGCTAAAAATTGTTAGTTGCCTATTCACCCCCTCTAGTCAACTACAATGATCCTTCCAATTGGTACCAGAGTCTCATTTCTTTTTTAAGGACTTTGCCGTCCGAAGAGTATGGTTGACACCTCAGACGAGCTGGAGGAACACTCCGGTGTGAGTCCCCCTTTGCCTGCGGCCAATGGGGGATCCTCGATCTCTCCTGAGGAGTTTAATGTGGCCTTGGACACATTGAAAATCTCCATGACGGCCGAGTTCAAAGGCATGCTTGAGAAGTTCCTTGATGGTCTTAAAGTTTCCATCACAACATTGGAAGTGGTCGATCCCACTAACAAGGTGACAAATGCTACCTCCAAAAGGGGGAAGCTACTAGTGATCAAGTTCCTTTGACTAGTGGTATAAGTGGAAATGGCATCTTTGCTCATGTTGAACTTCTAGTTACTTATGGAGGACCGGTTCCCTCCACACCTATGAATCATGTTGGTCCTCCTCCCAAGCTTGTGAAAAATGAGGATTTTGCCGCTTGGTCTATCATTTTAAATGTCATTTAAATCATAGTTCTACTAATCTTTGGATAATTATTGAGCAAGGTTTCTACCCACACGACCCAAGAAACTTCACTCCTAGAGAAGCCGTGGATCATTACTTCAACGAGTCTGCTCTCTTCATTCTCCAAGAAGCAATTCAACCCAAAGATATTGCGCATCTCCATCCTTTCACCGTGGCCAAGGAAGCATGGAAACATGTTGTTTCCATTTACAAGGGAAGCGCAAGAATTCAACGCTCAAACTTTGAAGTGGTGGAAGATGAAGCCAATGAGTTTGCAATGAATGAAGATGAAGAACCTTGAGAGCTTTACCGGAGATTAACCACTCTCGCAGTCTCACTCTAAGATCATGGGATCAAGGATACTGATTAAAATTGGATCAAGTGCAAGTTTCTCAAGGCCATGATGCCTTACCATAAGGCCATGTCCTCCGTCATCCGTTAAAGGCCTGACTTTCACGCCTTGTCTTCAAGTGAAGTGTTGGATGAGTTTGTTGCAATGAGGATCTTGGACAAGACCGCCGACAATGCGGTGTTGCATTCTCAACGAGCAAAGAAGCCCAACCTTGCTTTGAAGGCCAAGGATAGTGTGGAATAAGAGGGTTAAGAGGAAGAAGAAGAGTGTTTCCCCGAAGATACCAAGTATGCATATCATGAGCACATGGCCCTCGCTTCACGGCAATTTTGGAGCAAGAAGAACTCAAGGCCCAACTTCAACAAGGACAACTCAAGTGATGCTAAGAGCAAGCAATGTGTGAGGACATGCTATAATTGTGGCAATGTGAGCCACTTTGTTGCGGAGTGCCCATACGAGAAGAGGGAAGACAATGGTGGCAAGCTTATCCAAAAAGACAAGGCGAAGTCCTTCCCCAACAAGAAGAACTTCACCAAGAAGACTCCTCCCAAGGGGTTGGTGGCACAAGAAGAGTACAATGAGGATGGTGATGATGAAGATGGTGAGACAGTTGCTATGGCCTCCGTTGCCATTGCGACAGCTCCACAAGTGTCCCTCTTTGATTCACCCAACGAGAACATCACCGCCAAGTGCCTCATGGCTAAAGACACCAACAAGGTAACCCCCAACATCAAAACTACCATCATTACTACTCTCTTGGAACAACTTGGTGAAACCAATGACATGATCGAGGCTCATGAAGAAACCATCCCTAAGATGGAAGGCATAGTCGTGACTATGCCGATGAGATATCAGATCTCTCTAATGCGCTTGCGGAAGAGAGTGGTCATTGTTTGGCTCTTGAGGAGTCGCACAACGATGATCATGCTAAATTAAAGAAAGATCTTGATCATGCTCTTGTTGTATTGCGTGTGCTCAATTCTGAGAAGGCTAAACTTGGGGTTGACCTTGCTAGACTCAAGGAGGAGTTTGATATACTTGACAAGGCTCACAAGGCCTTGAACGGTGCTCATGCTAGCCTCAAAGAGTCTCATGATCAACTCTAAGTGAAGCTAACCAAGGAAAAGCCACATTTCCTCATATGGTTTTAATTGATAACACAAATGCTACTAACCCGTGTTGTGAGCATGTGCATCTTGTGGAGGATAATGCCAAGTTGAAGGAGCAACTTGAGAAAGGCCTTGTGTCTTGCATACAAGGTGAGAAGAACCTCAATGACCTTTTGAGCAATCAAAAGGAAGTTGTGGGCAAGGAGGGAATTGGGTTTGCACCCAAGTCCAAGAACAAGAAGAAGAATGACAAGGCCAAACAACGTCCTCCTCTCAAGCAAACTTGTGTGGAGGGAGAGGGTGCTTCCAAGAAAAAGAAGAACAATGTGAAGGATGGTGGTGTCAAGAAGGGCAATGCCACTCCTTCCAACAAAGCTGACGACTTTAACCCTTCTTATGTGTTATGCCGTGCTAGTGATGGGCATGTTTATGCCAAATTTGTTGGTTCTCCTTATGAGTACATTGAATGGTCTATTTGGGTTCCTAAGACCCTTTCTAAGACCCTTGTTACAAACATCAAAGGACCCATTACAAAATGGGTACCTAAAACCAAGCATTGATCTCTTGTAGGTGTTTTCTTCCAGTGGGGATCATGGTTGCTCGATAGTGGAGCCACAAATCATATGACGGAAGCAAGGACTTGGTGGTGGACGTGCAAAAAATTTCATGTATGTCCACCAGTGTCGAGTGGGATGATGCCTCATCTTCTAAGGTATTGGGTCTTGGCAAGGTTGTCATTTCTCATGATCTCACGATCGAGAAATTCATGCTTGTTGAGTCCCTTGCATACAACTTACTTTCCGTTCGTCAACTTGCACTCATGGGCTTTGCCACATTCTTTGATATTGATACCATGGCCCTCCTGTGGAGAAATTCTCTTAAAGCGGCCTTTGTTGGGCATGTCGAGAATGGTCTCTATGTGATTAACTTTTCGGAGCGACCCACTAAGACCGCGACATGCCTAATGGCTAAAATTGACATGTGATGGCTTTGGCATCGCTGTTTAGCCCACATCAATATGAGATGTTTGCAAAGTCTTCTCAAGGAGGACCATGTCCGTGGACTAACAAATGTTAGTTTTGCCAAAGATCGTCCTTGCAGTGCTTGCATCGAAGGAAAGCTTCATGAGAAGGCTCACCCACCCACGACTATCATCTACTCGAAGAGGGCCATGGAGCTCCTTCACATGGATCTCTTTGGGCCTCCATCCTTTGATAGTCTTGGGGGTAGAAAGTATTGCTTGGTGATTGTGGATGATTATTCAAGATACACTTGGGTATATTCTTCAAGAGGAAGAGTGAGACCCAACAAACCGTCATCGACTTTGTGCGTCAATGCAATGCAAAAATCTTGATGATAAGAAGTGACAACGGCACCGAGTTCAAGAACTACACCTTGGATGCGTTTCTTAGTGATGAGGGGATCAAGCATCAATATTCCACACCTTACACCCCTCAACAAAATGGTGTAGCGGAGAGGAAGAACCGGACATTGATGGATGCGGCAAGGACCATGATGGCAGAGTTCAAGTCTCCGTACAACTTTTGGGCCGAAGCCATCAACACCGCGTGTCATGCATCCAATTGGCTCTATCTCCGCAAAGGCTTGAACAAGACTCCATATGAGATACTCACCGGCAACAAGCCCAACCTCAAGTACTTCCGGGTGTTCGGGTGTAAGTATTTCATTCTCAAGAAAGGTGTTTGTTTGTCTAAAATTGAGGCTAGAGCTTATGAGGGCATATTTGTTGGTTATGTTACAAACTCTCATGCTTACCGTGTCCTCAACAAGTCCACCGGACTCATTGAGGAGACATCTAAGTGGAGAAAAGTGGTACTTGTGATGTAGGTGATGAAATTCCTCCCCAAGCCATAAGAAGAATGGGTGTTGGTCATATCCTACCCATTGAGGAACCCCTTGTGGTCGAAGGAGAAGGATAATGTTCCACTCAAGTGGAACCATCACCAACCCAAGACCCACACGCTTCCGAAGAACAAAGTGAAGGCCCTCAACCAAATGAACAAGATCAAGGGCAAGATTAACCTCAAGATGGTGGTGAACTACCAAGTGATGCCCAAGGTCAAGTTCTCACCACCGAGCAAGTTCAAGATCAAGAGCAAGCTCAATATCAAGAACAAGATCAAGACGACGCTCAAGATGATCAAGTTACCGCTCCTCAACTCTCTCCTGAGGAGGAATTGGAGCGTCATGCCACGAAGATTGCATCCGAGCTCACTACCAAAGATCATCTCATGACGAATGTGCTTGGAAGCTTAATAAAGGGGGTAAGAACTCGTAGACAATTAGCAAACTATTGTGAACATCATGCATTTGTTTCTTGTGTTGAACCCCAAAAGGTCTATGAGGCGCTCGAGGATCCAGATTGGCTTAATGCGATCAATAGTACAACGAGGTGCTATACAAACGATTTTTAACCCCTTTCCGCGATGGAATTTGGAACTGTCGCCTAGTGAGTGTGGGCAATAGGGGGTCCTTCCCACATGACCCAAAAACTGTCGGGCGTATGCCCTCCTGGCACACACCCTCAGCAAAATGAGGTCGAGTGCGACCGGCGAGCGACCAAATACGGTTATACATACAGCAGTTCTAAAAAATACAATTATACAGACGAAATTGTTTCCGGTCGTAAGTACATCCCACACAGTCAGTCCCTACTGAATGTTTCCGTTCGTATATACATCCCACACAGTCGCTCTAAGGAAAACGTTTCTGTTCGCAAGTACATCACACACAATTTTCCCCGTTAAATCGTTTGTGATAGCGTTTCCATTGCACATGGCATTAACAATTTTATCGTTTGCGTTATTGAATGCATCACACACGATCCATAGAAGAAACTGTGTGTCAAAGGCTGTCCATCACAAATAGTTTTTATGTGGTAAACGTTTGAGCCAGGTGGCCTAATGCAAACAGTTTTCAAGAGGATGTCGTGTGTGATTGTTCATTAATCTAACACGGTTTATTACTAGAAACTATGTGCGTTATTGAATGCATCACACACGACGTTTTCTCAATAACTGTTTGCAATAGAAAAAACCCAATTAGCAGGATAATTATCCGATTATTAATAATCCATTTATTAATCTAATTGACATTTCAAATTAAGCACACACTATATTTCATTTTCATAATTGAAATACATCAGAGTACAACATCATATAGCTTCAGCACTCAGCTACCCCATTACACAACTACAACAGCACCAAGTTTCACATGCAACATCTATAACCTTTCAAAATTAGCATCATAGACGGTACATAGACATATGTATCTCATCTGGAAAACTGCTGAAGCAGAAGGCGAATATTGAACCTTCATTGATGTTGAAGGTCTTTGTAACTTTAGGCCAGTGCATGTGGATGATTGACCGTCCATCCTTCATCCTATTCACGAACACTTTAATGTTCAACTGTGGGTGTTGTATGAATACCTTCCTCACCTCCTAACCATACAAGTGGTTTGAGAGGTAATCATCAGTGAACTGCTTTGGAAAGGCCTGAAAACAAGGATGTGCATAAATATCTTCTCTGTATTGGAAATGGGGCAGAGGAATAAAAAAGGCAAGGTATAATAGTTAGTACCATCCTGTAGTGAACTGATGTATTCTTCATTGTGCAGACAAAGATCTTGTTGTTTTTGTCGCTAATTTCTTTATCCTAACAATCTTTCTGAGTTTCTTGACTTGACTGATATTCACGGACAACTCATTTCCCCATATGCAAAAACGATCGAACAGTGGGTCAAAACCTCTGACCAAAGGACCTACATGTGCATGACCAAATTGTTAAAAACCTAAATATTAGAATGGTTCCTGCAATTGCACAATAATGTGCTATTAGACAACAGACCATGCACATGCTAACCTCGATTGTAAACCTTAGTGCTTCCCATTGTTACCCTGCACCACATATAAGGTAGTTAGTCATGAGGTTAAGTAAGGGTTCGCATGCTATCAACAAAATATGTTGATGAAAAATAAGCACATTGCAGATTCATCAGATTAATTCAAGCCACATGGAAAACCCATTTATCCAAACCAAGCATGATTAATAACTAGGAAATATAGCACTTGTATATGTTTCTCATGTATTAAGTGCAGCCAAATTTGATTTATTCCTTATATGGACACCAATACAAAATTCTACCCACGACAATTGGACATCACATTGCAGAATTGAACCAGGCAGTTAACTAAACACCACAACAAATGAACCAAACATTAACTGAGCACCACATTGCACAATATAACATACTCCAAATAGAAGATCAGACAGTTAACCAAACCAAGCATGATTAACAACTTGGAAAATATAACAATTGTATTTGTTTCTCATGTATTTAGTACAACCAAATTGAAGTTGTTCCTCACATGGTATACAATAACAGAATGCACCCGCAACAATTGAACATTGCATTGCAGAATTGAACCAAACAACTAACTAAATACCACAACAAATGATCCAAACATTAACTGAGCACCACATTGCACAATATAACATACTCCTAATAGAAGATCAGACAATTAACCAAACCAAGCAAGCTTAACAACTTGGAAATATAGCAGTTGTATTTGTTTCTCATGTATTTAGTACAACCAAATTCGATTTATTTCTCGCATGGTATACAATAACAGAATGCACCCACAACAATTGAACATTGCATTGCAGAATTGAACCAAACAACCAACCGCGTTACGTCATTCGGCGCGCGAGGCGTCGATGGTGGCCTCGACAGCGAGGTGCTCCTCGAAGATCTGGGGGTCGACACAAATGGCAGCCATCGCGACCTCATCTGTGCGTGCGACCGCGATTTGCTTCTCTGCTGCCAAATGCTCCTTGAGAACCTGGCTATACTGCGTGCACCATGGCTTAGGGCGGCGCTTATTTGGCGGAGGGGTCGGTGATTTGGGTGGAAGGTGTCGTGCTGGCGGTCGGGGCATGTGGGATGTGGAAGGAGGAGGAGGATGGGGGTCGGGTGTGGATTACTTGCCTAGATAGGCGAGGCCGAGCAGCATGAAGGAGGGTCGCCGACGCTGCAAGCAAGGAGTGAAGGTTTTAACTTGGAAATGAAGGCGGAAACAGGGAAATGTGGCTTTTGGTAAGGGGGAGGGGGCGGGGACGTAGATACTTCCGCGGAAGCCAAAAATTTGGAATCGCTTCAGTGAAACAACTCACGTGCAAAGTGTCATCAGACACGGTCCCTTATTCAGAACTGTGTATGATATGGGAACATCACAGATGATTCAGATAGCTTAACCCGTGTGTGATGAGTTTGAATTTCAAAAATTTTGGTTCGAATTTCCCTGGTTAAAGTGGTCATCCACGTCATTGCATAATTTGGGTACACAAAGGAGACTACAGCACACCCACACTTCTTAATCGAGCAAGTTTAGCAATTAAAGAGAGTTAGCCGACCTAAACATTCCTCTAAGAAATTAAAGATCGGCGCTCTTAATTTAAAAAAACAAAGAGTACTACTATGGCTGGTGCTCGTCGATCTCCGCCGCCGCCTCCATGTCCAGCTCGCGCCCGACAGTCTCCTGAGGAAGGGGCTCCATGGCATCAACCGCACCATACTCACCAAGCATCTCGCCATCCACGTCCGCCATATCTTTGGAATAGACCGCGACAAGCTGGGCATGGGCGGCCGTGATCTGGGCTTTGGCGGGCTCCGTCGTGGCAAGGTATGCCGCGCAAGAACGGACGGCTGCTTGAACTCTCTCGATGATTGCCAACTCTTTGGCCATGGGTTGTCGACCGTTGTCGGAGAACCTTTGTTCGATTTGTGCCTTGACCGCCACGAGCTGGGCGTGGACGGCCTCGACATGGTCGTGGGCGGCCTCCATTAGGGCTAAGATCACCGCTGCGGAACGGATAGCTGTTATGCCGCAATCGCCAGTTGCTATCCCCGAGGCAGATGATGCTGCCGCCACCTGAGAAGCAACAGCGGCCATTTGGGTTGCCTTGGCCGCCCGGACGCAGATTGTGGTCGCCCTCATGAAGCTTGTTAGCACGCGCTTGGCGGCTGCGGTCGCGCTCTTGCCAGAGTGGGCCGCCAAAGTTTCCCTCACGACGCGGGTCCACGTCCCCAACTTTCACCGTCGATGATTGAACAGTGAAATCATATTTGAGGAGCGGGATAGTGTGCTTACCACTCCGATGGTGCTCCAAGATAATTTGTGCTGCATCTCACACGGTTGGTGCTAATAAACTATGTGTGATCTACCTGATTTTTCGTCTTGATTTGAATTACATAATGGGGCCACAGCTGCAAAGTATGGTGTTTGAATTGCTAGAACTGTTGTCTGCAGTGAACATGCAACTATAGGTGTGTCGTCAAAAAAATTGGAATTATTCAGGGTTCGTTAGGATGTTTTTATACATTAACTTGGTTTTGTAGGCATTTCAGTTGCATAACTCAAATTTGAACTACATGCACACGCTCCAGTGGATATAAACAGGTTGAAAAAAAATCCGTGTCCTTGGTTGCATGCTTAGGTGCCATGCAAGAAATGGGAATGAATATCAAACACCCTGCCACTGTCATTCGGCCGCCAACATTGATATACTTGTTTTTTAAATTCTAGTAAATCCAAAACTCGTGTCAAATTCATGAAACATGGCATGCTATCATGGAGTGGCATCAACATGTTGTGGTAAAAAAATTGTCCCATTTGGGGCAGGTTTGGGTATAAGCTTCTCACAAATCAGAGCTTCTCACAACAAACATGATGGTTTCTGTTGGGAACGTGCCACCTTTGGGGACGAAACAATATCCGTTGCCTCTTATTCATTTCAAAAAAATTCCAGTGTCAACATAGAACAACAGGAGTGTTGTGTTTAATTTTGGAATTTTTGGGGGTTCATTTGGACATTTTTATACATTAACTGGGTTTTCTAGGCATTTTATGTGCATAATTCAAATTTGAACTACATGCACATGCTCCATTGCATATAAATTGGTTGAAAAATGAAATCTCTATCCTTGGTTGCATGCTTAGGTCCCATGCAAGAAATGGGAAGGAATGTCAAACTCCCTGCCACTGTCACTCGGCCCCAAACATTGAGAGACCTGGTTTTAAATTCAAGTAAATCCTAAACTCGACTGAAATTCATGAAACTTGGCATGCTATCATGAAGAGGCATCAACAAGCCGTGGTAAATTTTTTGTCCCATTTGGGGCAGGTTTGGGTATAAGCTTCTCACAACAAGCGTGCTGGTTTTGGTAGGGAACGTGCCACCTTTGGGGGCGAAATGATATCTGTTGCCTCTTATTGCTTGCAAATTTTTTCTAGTGTCAACATAGAACAACAGGAGTGTTGTGTTTAATTTTGGAATTTTTCGGGGTTCGTTTGGATGTTTTTATACATCAACTGGGTTTTCTAAGCATTTTATGGGCATAATTCAAATTTGAACTACATGCACATGCTCTAGTGCATATAAATTGGTTGAGAAATCCAATCTGCGTCATTAGTTGCATGCTTAGGTCCCATGCGAAAAATGGGAATGAATTTCGAACACCCTGCCACCGTCACTCGGCCGCAAACATTGAGATTCTTGGTTTTTAAATTCTAGTAAATCCAGAACTCGTCTGAAATTCATTAAACTTGGCATGCTATCAAGGAGCGGCATCAACATGTCGTGGTAAATTTTTTGTCCCATTTGGGACAGGTTTGGGTATAAGCTTCTCACACACCAGAGCTTATCAGAACGAGCGTGATGGTTTCGGTAGGGAACGTGCCACCTTTGGGGATGAAATGATATCCGTTGCCTCTTATTGCTTTCAAAAAATTTCTAGTGTCAACATAGAACAACAGGAGTGTTGTGTTCAATTTTGAAATTTTTCGGGGTTCCTTTGGACATTTTTATACGTTAACTGGGTTTTCTATGCATTTTATGTGCACAATTCTAATTTGAACTACATGCGCATGCTCCAGTGCATATAAATTGGTTGAAAAATCAAATATGTGTCCTTGGTTGCATGCTTAGGTCACATGCAAGAAATGGGAATGAATTTCAAACACACTGACACCGTCACTCGGCCGCAAACATTAAGATACTTGGTTTTTAAATTCAAGTAAATCCAAAACTCGTTTGAAATTCATGAAACTTGGCATGCTATCATGGAGCGGCATCAATATGTTGTGGTAAAAAATTTGTCCCATTTGGGGCAAGTTTGGGTATAAGCTTCACACAAACCAGAGCTTCTCACAACACCCGTGATGGTTTCGGTAGGGAACGTGCCACCTTTGGGGACGAAATGATATCCGTTGCATCTTATTGCTTTCAAAACTTTCATAGTGTCAACATAGAACAACATGACTGTTGTGTTTAATTTTGGAATTTTTCGGGGTTCGTTTGGACATTTTTACACATTAACTGGGTTTTCCGGGCATTTTATGTGCATCATTCAAATTTGAACTACATGCACATGCTCCAGTGCATATAATTTTTTTGAAAAATCAAATATGTGTCCTTCGCTGCATGCTTAGGTCCCATGCAAAAAATGAGAATGAATTTCAAACACCCTGCCACCGTCACTCGGCCACAAACATTGAGATGCTTGGTTTTTAAATTCTAGTAAATCCAAAACTCGTCTAAAATTCATTATACTTGGCATGCTATCATGGAGAAGCATCAACATGTCATGGTAAATTTTTTGTCCCAATTGGGACATGTTTGGGTATAAGCTTCTCACAAACCAGAGCTTCTCACAACAAGCGTGATGGTTTCAGTAGGGAACGTGCCACCTTTGTGGACGAAACGATATTCGTTGCCTCTTATTCATTTCAAAAAAAATTCTAGTGTCAACATAGAACAACAAGAGTGTAGTGTTTAATTTTGGAATTTTTCGGGGTTCGTTTGGACATTTTTATACATTAACTGGGTTTTCTAGGCATTTTATGTGCATAATTCAAATTTGAACTACATGCACATGCTCTAGTGCATATAAATTGGTTGAAAAATCAAATATGTGTCCTTGGTTTCATGCTTAGGTCCCATGCAAGAAATGGGAATGAATGTCAAACACCCTGCCACCGTCACTCTGTCGCAAACATTAAGATACCTGGTTCTAAATTCTAGTAAATCCAAAACTCATCTAAAATTCATGAAACTTGGCATGCTATCATGGAGTGGCATCAACATGCTGTGGTAAATTTTTTGTCCCATTTGGGGAAGGTTTGGGTATAAGTTTCTCACAAACCAGAGCTTCTCACAACAAGTGTGATGGTTTCGGTAGGGAACGTGCCACCTTTGGGGACAAAACGATATCCGTTGCCTCTTATTGCTTTCAAAAAAATTCTAGTGTCAACATAGAATAACAAGAGTGTTGTGTTTAATTTTGGAATTTTTCGGGGTTCGTTTGGACATTTTTATACATTAATTGGGGTTTCTAGGATTTTATGTGCATAATTCAGATTTGAACTACATGCACATGCTCTAGTGCATATAAATTGGTTAAAAATCAAATGTGTCCTTGGGTGCATGCTTAGGTCCCATGCAAGAAATGGGAATGAATTTCAAACACTAGGACACTTTTGATTGCCGGCAAAACGGTGAGATACTTTGTTTTGAAATTCTAGTAGATCCAAAACTCGTCTGAAATTCATGAAACTTGGCATGCTATAATTGAATGGCACCTGACGTGTTGTGGTATTATTCATGCCCATTTTGAGAGATGGCGCACTCGAATAACATCCAACAAAGGCATTTTGAAACAAATAGCTGCCACTGTAACATCTCAAACGTTTTGTATAATTTAAATTGTGTGCATTCTGTTAACCATTCACGTGACACCATGCCTCCCTCTTTTAATGGCTAGGAGGTGCCATGCAGACAGATGCTTGAGTGCTTGACTAAATAGGAGGCGTGCGAGCTGTACTCCAATGCGGAGGCTCACCGGGAAGCGTGTGAGCTGTACGCCACGCAGGCTCACCGGGAAGCTAGCCCTTTGACTTCCATGGCCGCCCGCCTTGCTCGCATCCTCTCCATTAATGGCGCCCAAGCCACAGTTTAATACGGGTTTTAAATATAAAAACTCATCGCAAACGTTTTAGTTAGAACACCCGTATGCAAAACTGACAACTTCCCCGGGAAGCCAAGGGAAAATGTGCCTAGCAGGATTTGTGCAGCTCTTGATCGCAAACGTTTTAGTTAGAACACCCATATGCAAACCGATAGCTTCCCCAAGAAGCCAAGAGAAAATGTGTTGAGTAGGATTTCTGCAGCTCTTGATCGCAAACGTTTTAGATAGAACACCCGTATGCAAAGTGAGAGCTCTGGTCTTCCCCTTAAGTCGAGGAACTAGTACAACGAGCTCCTAAACAAACGGTTTTAACCCCTTTTTGCGACGGCATTTGGAACCGTCGCCAAGTGAGTGTGGGCGATAGGGGGTCCTTCCCACACGACCCAGAAACTGTCGGGGATATGCCCTCCTGGCACGCAGGCTCGGTAAAATGAGAATGTGTGCGACCGGCGAGCTCTCAAATATGGAAATACGTAGAGTAGAGCTAAAAAATACAATTACACGGTGAAATTGTTTCGGTCGCAAGTACATCCCACACAGTCGCTCCAAGGAAAACATTTCCGTTCACAGGTACATCATAAACATTTTTACCCGTTAAATCATTTGTGTTATTGAATGTATCACACACGGTCCGTAGAGGAAACTCTGTGGCAAAGGCTCTCCATCACACACAATTTTTATGTGGTAAACGTTTGCGCAAGGTGGCTGAACGCAAACAGTTTTCAAGAGAAAGTCGTGTGTGATTGTTCATTGATCCAACATGGTTTATTCCTAGAAACTGTGTGCGTTGACTGAGGTCATCTCCCAGGGTATTTTTTCAACAACCATTTGCAATAGCACAACCCAACTAGCAGGCCATCGGTATACAAAAGTAGGGGCTCTCCTTTGTACCCCTTTACTTGTGCACGGGTAGTCAGAGCCGCGCCCACGGCCGCACTGAGCAGGGAAGAGGAGGGATGCCGGAGTGCAAGACTGCCAGAGCAACGCCAAGACCAGGAGCGCAAAGAGAGCAAGAGGGCGAGGTGGACTCCCCCGGCAAGACTCTTGCCGAGGCAACTTGCCTGACGCCAACAGAGCGCGCCACCCTTGAGCCCAAGGGTTTCCAACACCATCAACTACATTGGAACCAAGGCTCGGGAGGCACCTCTATGGTGGCATGCAGATCTTTGTGGAGATCATAAATACGCAAGATCAGATGAGAACCAGAAGACGATGATCCTTGGTGAGATCCTTGCCAAGGAAATCCATGAGACCCCCCGGCAAGATCCTTGCCAGGGACGACCGCGGTGCCACGGCAAGACCCTTGCCGAGGATGTCTGCGGGGCCGCAGCCAGGTCCACGTCTGCCAAGACTCCATCGCCGCACCCATGCAGCTGCTAGCTCAACCAGTTGGGTAGGCATCTGTGTGGCTGCGTGCGGCCTCCACACCGACTCAGCAAGCACCTGCGTGGTGGCATGTAGATCTTTGTGAAGGCTCCGCCATCACGCCAGCCCAGCAGCCAGCCAACGTGGAGCTACAACGCCTCGTCAGCTTGGACGCGCGTCGGAGCCAGACGAGGCGGCGATAGATGGGACGAGCTTCCTTGTCATCCCCGATAAAGTAAGAGGGGCACGTCGGCAGTGCATTAAATGTGTTTGTCCGACAGCGCCAGAGGATAGACTCAGCCGTGATGCACCTTTCCACCTCCTGTGTGCCACTGTGGTGACCCCTTTTTCTATAAAAGGAGGTCCGATGCGTACTGGAGGGGGATTCAGATCTTTGGAACTAGAGAGACGCCGTAGCTAGTTCAAGAACTCAAGAACACTCAAATATACATCAAAGCAGGACTAGGGTATTACGAGTCTTCACAGCCCGAACCTGGGTAAACGATCCTTGTGCTGACCGCCATACCTGCTCTTTGCACAACCCCACGCTCGCCAACTGTAGAAGGGATCCCAGTGATCCCATAGGTGGGAAGAGTCACGTGCATCATCCGCGGGATGTAGAAGGCCAGCATGCATGCAGGGACGCTAGCAAAAACGGAGCACGGCCGCCAGGCCGTGATAGAGCTCCTTCTAACGTGGTTAGGAGTTGGAGAGCGTCACGGTCCATGCAGCTTTCATCGCCACCCACACCAGCCGAAGCTTTGGCGCGCAGTTGCTCCTCGACTTTCCTCCTGCTACGAAAAAGCTCGACGAGTGGAGAGCCACCATCCAGAGCCTCGTTGGTGGTGCAAACAAAGATGAACCGCAACCAGCGGGGCCCTCAGGCCGACGCTCCATCGAGCCACCACGTGCCAGTGGCCGAAGGATCGGAGGTGCTGCGGCCAAGGTGCACTCTCCTCCCCCACGTCCATCGCCGCGGGTGCCAGTCCGTTGTGATGACGCTTGTAATAATATATCCATAGCGTCGTCTGACCCACAGACCCACTGCGATATGCGCCAAGTTCTTCGGGAGCGAGCCCATGAAGATGCCCGAACCACCATCGAGCACCAGCATGATCCACGCCACCAATCAGATTGGCGAGCGGGGCCCACTATGGACCACCCAGCATCGGGAGGCTCTGGCGGCCTACCCTATGAGGTGGGTTGCCCAGCCTTTACACGTGAGTTGCGGCAGTTCTAGTGGCCCTCCCACCGCACATTCAAGCCTGACGTTGGCGAGAAATACAATGGCAAGACCCACCCGTCAGAGTTCCTCAGTATCTACACCATCGCGATGCAAGCTGCTGGAGCCCGCAATGACAAGGTGCTTGCCAATTACTTCCCGTTGGCACTTAAACCCAATGTTATGTCGTGGTTGATTGCTACCTCTTGAGCACTGCGTTGGTTTTCCCTTGAAGAGGATGAAGGAAATATGCCCTAGAGGAAATAATAAAGTTATTATTTATTTCCTTATATCATGATAAATGTTTATTATTCATGCTAGAATTGTATTAACCGGAAACATAATACATGTGTGAATACATAGACAAACAGAGTGTCACTAGTATGCCTCTACTTGACTAGCTCGTTGATCAAAGCTGGTTAAGTTACCTAACCATTGACATGGGTTGCCATTTGATTAACAGGATCACATCATTAGGAGAATAATGTGATTGACTTGACCCATTCTATTAGCTTAGCACTTGATCGTTTAGTTTATTGCTATTGCTTTCTTCATGACTTATACATGTTCCTATGACTATGAGATTATGGAACTCCCGTTTACCGGAGGAACACTTTGTGTGCTACCAAACGTCACAACATAACTGGGTGATTATAAAGGTGCTCTACAGGTGTCTCCAATGGTACTTGTTGGGTTGGTGTATTTCGAGATTAGGATTTGTCACTTCGATTGTCGGAGAGGTATCTCTGGGCCCTCTCGGTAATGCACATCACTTAAGTCTTGCAAGGATTGCAACTAATGAGTTAGTTGCGGGATGATGTATTATGGAACGAGTAAAGAGACTTGCCGGTAATGAGATTGAACTAGGTATTGAGATACCGACGATCGAATCTCGGGCAAGTAACATACCGATGACAAAGGGAACAATGTATGTCGTTATGCGATTTGACCGTTAAAGATCTTCGTAGAATATGTAGGAGCCTATATGAGCATCCAGGTTCCGCTATTGGTTATTGACCGGAGACGTGTCTCGGTCATGTCTACAATATGTGATCAAGGACATGACGAGGAGTCTCGAAATGGTCGAAACATGAAGATTGATATATTGGACGACTATATTCAGACACCGGAATGGTTCCGGGGGTTATCGGATATATACCGGAGTACCGGGGGGTTACCGGAACCCCGTCGGGGGTTATTGGGCCTCATGGGCCCAAAGTGGTGGAAGAGGAGAGGCAGCAGGAGGTGGCACGCGGCCCCCCTTTCCCCAATCCGAATTGGGAAGGGGAGGGGGCGCGGCCCCCCTTCTCCTTCCTTCTCTCCACCTCCTCCTTCCCCCTTCTCTGAGTTGGAATAGGAAAGGGGGGCAAAACCTACTTGGAGTAGGATTGCCCCCCCTTGGGCGCGCCTCCTCCTCTTGGCCGGCCCCCTCCTCCTCCCCCCTTTATATACGGAGGAGGGGGGCACCCCATAGACACAACAATTAATCTCTTGATCTCTTAGCCGTGTGCGGTGCCCCCCTCCACCATAATCCACCTTGATCATATCGTAGCGGTGCTTACGTGAAGCCCTGCGTCGGTAGAAAATCATCATTGTCACCACGCCGTCATGCTGACAAAACATACCCTCAACACTCGGCTGGATCGGAGTTCGAGGGACGTCATCGGGCTGAACGTGTGCTGAACTCGGAGGTGCCGTGCATTCGGTACTTGATCGGTTGGATCATGAAGACGTACGACTACATCAACCGCGTTGTGCTAACGCTTCCGCTTTCGGTCTACGAGGGTACGTAGACAACACTCTCCCCTCTCGTTGCTATGCATCACCATGATCTTGCGTGTGCGTAGGAATTTTTTTGAAATTACTACGTTCCCCAACAGTGGCATCCGAGCCAGGTTTTATGCGTAGATGTCATATGCACGAGTAGAACACAAGTGAGTTGTGGGCAATATAAGTCATACTGCTTACCAGCATGTCATACTTTGGTTCGGCTGTATTGTTGGATGAAGTGGCCCGAACCGACATTATGCGTACGCTTACGCGAGACTGGTTCTACCGACGTGCTTTGCACACAGGTGGCTGGCGGGTGTCAGTTTCTCCAACTTTAGTTGAACCAAGTGTGGCTATTCCCGGTCCTTACAAAGGTTAAAATAGCACCAACTTGACAAACTATCGTTGTGGTTTTGATGCGTAGGTAAGAACGGTTCTTGCTAAGCCTGTAGCAGCCACGTAAAAATTTGCAACAACAAAGTAGAGGACTTCTAACTTGTTTTTGCGGGGCATGTTGTGATGTGATATGGTCAAGACATGATGCTAAATTTTATTGTATGAGATGATCATGTTTTGTAACCGAGTTATTGGCAACTGGCAGGAGCCATATGGTTGTCGCTTTATTGTATGCAATGCAATCACCCTATAATGCTTTACTTTATCACTAAGAGTTAGCGATAGTCGTGGAAGCATAAGATTGGCGAGACGACAATGATGCTACGATGGAGATCAAGGTGTCGCGCCGGTGACGATGGTGATCATGAAGGTGCTTCGGAGATGGAGATCACAAGCACAAGATGATGATGGCCATATCATATCACTTATGTTGATTGCATGTGATGTTTATCTTTTATGCATCTTATCTTTCTTTGAATGATGGTAGCATTATAAGATGATCCCTCACTAAATTATCAAATTATAAGTGTTCTCCCTGAGTATGCACTATTGCGAAAGTTCTTCATGCTGAGACACCACGTGATGATCGGGTGTGATAGGCTCTACGTTCAAATACAATGGGTGAAAAACAGTTGCACACGCGGAATACTCAGGTTAAACTTGACGAGCCTAGCATATAACTGATATGGCCTCGTAACACGGAGACCGAAAGGTCGAGCGTGAATCATATAGTAGATATGATCTACATAGTGATGTTCACCGTTGATACTACTCCATCTCACGTGATGATCAGACATGGTTTAGTTGATATGGATCACGTGATCACTTAGAGGATTAGAGGGATGTCTATCTAAGTGGGAGTTCTTAAATAATATGATTAATTGAACTTAAATTTATCATGAACTTAGTACCTGATAGTATCTTGCTTGTCTATGTTGATTGTAGATAGATGGCCCGTGCTGTTGTTCCGTTGAATTTTAATGTGTTCCTTGAGAAAGCAAAGTTGAAAGATGATGGTAGCAATTACACGGACTGGGTCCGTAACTTGAGGATTATCCTCATTGCTGCACAAAAGAATTACGTCCTGGAAGCACCGCTAAGTGCCAAGCCTGCTGCAGGAGCAACACCAGATGTTATGAACGTCTGGCAGAGCAAAGCTGATGACTACTCGATAGTTCAGTGTGGCATGCTTTACGGCTTAGAACTGGGTCTTCAACTATGTTTTGAACGTCATGGAGCATATGAGATGTTCCAGGAGTTGAAGTTAATATTTCAAGCAAATGCCCGGATTGAGAGATATGAAGTCTCCAATAAGTTCTATAGCTGCAAGATGGAGGAGAATAGTTCTGTCAGTGAACATATGCTCAAAATGTCTGGGTATCATAATCACTTGACTCAACTGAGAGTTAATCTTCTTGTTGATAGTGTCATTGACAGAGTTCTTCAATCACTGCCACCAAGCTACAAAAGCTTCATGATGAACTATAATATGCAAGGGATGAATAAGACTATTCCCGAGCTCTTCGCGATGCTGAAGGCCGCGGAGGTAGAAATCAAGAAGGAGCATCAAGTGTTGATGGACAATAAGACCACCTGTTTCAAGAAAAATGGCAAAGGGAAGAAGAAGGGGAACTTCAATAAGAACAACAAACAAGTTGCTGCTCAGGAGAAGAAACCCAATTCTGGACCTAAGCCTGAGACTGAGTGCTTCTACTGCAAGCAGACTGGTCACTCGAAGCGGAACTGCCCCAAGTATCTGGCGGATAAGAAGGATGGCAAAGTGAACAAAGGTATATGTGATATACATGTTATTGATGTGTACCTTACTAATGCTCGCAGTAGCACCTGGGTATTTGATATCGGTTCTCTTGCTAACATTTGCAACTCGAAACAGGGGCCACGGATTAAGCGAAGATTGGCTAAGGACAAGGTGACGATGCGCGTGGGAAATGGTTCCAAAGTCGATGTGATCGCAGTCGGCACGCTACATCTACATCTACCATCGGGATTAGTATTAGACCTAAATAATTGTTATTTGGTGCCAGCGTTGAGCATGAACATTATATCTAGATCTTGTTTGACGCAAGACGGTTATACATTTAAATCACAGAATAATGGTTGTTCTATTTATATGAGTAATATATTTTATGGTCATGCACCCTTGAAGAGTGGTCTATTTTTACTAAATCTCGATAGTGGTGATACACATATTCATAATATTGAAGCCAAAAGATGCAGAGTTGATAATGATAGTGCAACTTATTTGTGGCACTGTCGTTTAGGTCATATCGGAGTAAAGCTCATGAAGAAACTCCATACTGTTGGACTTTTGGAACCACTTGATTATGAATGACTTGGTACTTTCGAACCGTGCCTCATGGGCAAGATGACTAAAACGTCGTTCTCCGGAACTATGGAGAGAGCAACGGATTTGTTGGAGATCATACATACAGATGTATGTGGTCCAATGAATGTTGAGTCTCGTGGCAGATATCGTTATTTTCTCACCTTCACAGATGATTTAAGCTGATATGGGTATATCTACTTAATGAAACATAAATCTGAAACATTTTGAAAAGTTCAAAGAATTTCAGAGTGAAGTTGAAAATCATCGTAACAAGAAAATAAAGTATCTACGATCTGATCGTGGAGGAGAATATTTGAGTTATGAGTTTGGTCTTCATTTGAAACAATGCGGAATAGTTTCGCAACTCACGCCACCCGGAACACCACATCGTAATGGTGTGCCCAAACGTTGTAATCGTACTTTACTAGATATGGTGTGATCTATGATGTCTCTTACTGATTTACCGCTATTGTTTTGGGGTTATTCTTTAGAGACGGCCGCATTCACCTTAAATAGGGCACCATCAAAATATGTTGAGACGATGCCTTATGAACTATGGTTTGGTAAGAAACCAAAGTTATCGTTTCTAAAAGTTTGGGGCTGCGATGCTTATGTGAAAAAGCTTCAACCTGATAAGCTCGAACCCAAATTGGAGAAATGTGTCTTCATAGGATACCCAAAGGAGACTGTTGGGTACACCTTCTATCACAGATCCAAAGGCAAGACTTTTGTTGCTAAATTTGGAGTTTTTCTAGAGAAGGAGTTTCTCTCGAAAGAAGTGAGTGGGAGGACAATAGAACTTGATGAGGTAACTGTACCTGCTCCCTTATTGGAAAGTAGTTCATCACAGAAAACGGTTTTTGCGACACCTTCACCAATTAGTGAGGAAGTTAATGATGATGATCATGAAACTTTAGATCAAGTTGTTACTGAACCTCGTAGGTCAACCAGAGTAAGATCCGCAACAGAGTGGTACGCTAATCCTATTCTGGAAGTTATGTTACTAGACCATGAGGGACCTACGAACTATGAACAAGCGATGGTGAGCCCAGATTCCGCAAAATGGCTTGAGGCCATGAAATCTGAGATGGGATCCATGTATGAGAACAAAGTGCGGACTTTGGTTCACTTGCCCGTTGATCGGTAAGCAATTGAGAATAAATGGATCTTCAAGAAGAAGACTGACGCTGACGGTAATATTACTATCTATAAAGCTCGACTTGTTGCAAAAGGTTTTCAACAAGTTCAATTGATTGACTGCGATGAGACCTTCTCACCCATAGCGATGCTTAAGTCTGTCCGAATGATGTTAGCAATTGCCGCATTTTATGATTATGAAATTTGGCAAATGGATGTCAAAACTGCATTCCTGAATGGATTTCTGGAAGAAGAGTTGTATATGATGCAACCAGAAGGTTTTGTCGATCCAAAGGGAGCTAACAAAGTGTGCAAGCTCCAGCGATCCATTTATGGACTGGTGCAAGCCTCTCGGAGTTGGAATAAACGCTTTGATAGTGTGATTAAAGCATTTGGTTTTATATAGACTTTTGGAGAAGCCTGTATTTACAAGAAAGTGAGTAGGAGCTCTGTAGCATTTCTGATATTATATGTGGATGACATAGTACTGATTGGAAATGATATAGAATTTCTGGATAGCATAAAGGGATACTTGAATAAGAGTTTTTCTATGAAAGACCTTGGTGAAGCTGCTTACATATTGGGCATCAAGATCTATAGAGATAGATCAAGACGCTTAATTGGACTTTCACAAAGCACATACCTTGACAAAGTTTTGAAAAAGTTCAAAATGGATCAAGCAAAGAAAGGGTTCTTTCCTGTGTTACAAGGTGTGAAGTTGAGTAAGACTCAATGCCCGACCACTGCAGAAGATAGAGAGAAGATGAAAGATGTTCCCTATGCTTCAGCCATAGGCTCTATCATGTATGCAATGCTGTGTACCAGACCTGATGTGTGCCTTGCTATAAGTCTAGCAGGGAGGTACCAAAGTAATCCAGGAGTGGATCACTGGACAGTGGTCAAGAACATCCTGAAATACCTGAAAAGGACTAAGGATATGTTTCCCGTTTATGGAGGTGAAAAAGAGCTCATCGTAAATGGTTATGTTGACGCAAGCTTTGACATTGATCCGGACGATTCTAAATCGCAAACCGGATACGTGTTTATATTAAACGGTGGAGCTGTCAGTTGGTGCAGTTCTAAACAAAGCGTCGTGGCGGGATCTATGTGTGAAGCGGAGTACATAGCTGCTTCAGAAGCAGCAAATGAAGGAGTCTGGATGAAGGAGTTCATATCCGATCTAGGTGTCATACCTAGTGCATCGGGTCCAATGAAAATGTTTTGTGACAATACTGGTGCAATCGCCTTGGCAAAGGAATCTAGATTTCACAAAAGAACCAAGCACATCAAGAGACGCTTCAATTCCATCCAAGATTTAGTCCAGGTGGGAGACATAGAAATTTGCAAGATACATACGGATCTGAATGTTGCAGACCCGTTGACTAAGCCTCTTCCACGAGCAAAACATGATCAGCACCAAGGCTCCATGGGTGTTGGAATCATTACTGTGTAATCTAGATTATTGACTCTAGTGCAAGTGGGATACCGAAGGAAATATGCCCTAGAGGCAATAATAAAGTTATTATTTATTTCCTTATATCATGATAAATGTTTATTATTCATGCTAGAATTGTATTAACCGGAAACATAATACATGTGTGAATACATAGACAAATAGAGTGTCACTAGTATGCCTCTACTTGACTAGCTCGTTGATCAAAGATGGTTAAGTTTCCTAACCATTGACATGGGTTGTCATTTGATTAACGGGATCACATCATTAGGAGAATGATGTGATTGACTTGACCTATTCCGTTAGCTTAGCACTTGATCGTTTAGTTTACTGCTATTGCTTTCTTCATGACTTATACATGTTCCTATTACTATGAGATTATGCAACTCCCATTTACCGGAGGAACACTTTGTGTGCTACCAAACATCACAACGTAACTGGGTGATTATAAAGGTGCTCTACAGGTGTCTCCAAAGGTATTTTTTGGGTTGGCGTATTTCGAGATTAGGATTTGGCACTTCAATTGTCGGAGAGGTATCTCTGGCTAGGTAATGCACATCACTTAAGCCTTGCAAGCATTGCAACTAATGAGTTAATTGCGGGATGATGTATTATGGAATGAGTAAAGAGACTTGCCGGTAACGAGATTGAACTAGGTATTGAGATACCGACGATCGAATCTCGGGCAAGTAACATACCGATGACAAAGGGAACAACGTATGTTGTTATGCGGTTTGACCGATAAAGATCTTTGTAGAATTTGTAGGAGCCAATATGAGCATCCAGGTTCCGCTATTGGTTATTGACCGGAGACGTGTCTCGGTCATGTCTACATAGTTCTCGAACCCGTAGGGTCCGCATGCTTAACGTCTCGATGACGGTTATATTATGAGTTTATGAGTTTTGATGTACCGAAGGTTGTTCGGAGTCCCGGATGTGATCAAGGACATGAGGAGGAGTCTCAAAATGGTCGAAACATGAAGATTGATATATTGGACGACTATATTCGGACACCGGAATGGTTCCGGGGGTTATCGGATATATACCGGAGTACCGGGGGGTTACCGGAACCCCCCCCCCCCCGGGGGTTATTGGGCCTCATGGGCCCAAAGTGGTGGAAGAGGAGAGGCAGCAGGAGGTGGCGCGCGGCCCCCCTTGACCCAATCCGAATTGGGAAAGGGGAGGGGGCGCCCCCCCCCTTCTCCTTCCTTCTCTCCACCTCCTCCTTCCCCCTTCTCCTAGTTGGAATAGGAAAGGGGGGCAAAACCTACTTGGAGTAGGATTGCCCCCCCCTTGGGCGCGCCTCCTCCTCTTGGCCAGCCCCCTCCTCCTCCCCCCCTTTATATATGGAGGAGGGGGGCACCCCATAGACACAACAATTGAT